>NC_053393.1:412448976-412748976 GCF_905171765.1 Bufo bufo | reverse complement strand
AATGTCTGATAGGGCGACCTAACTTATCCACCACGCCGGTACCCCTGTGAGCGTCCGACGGACCAGCTGAAGAGACTTTAAAACTCGGCTCCGAGCCAGCAGATGTACTATGACAACATTCGGCAGTGTGAAATATAGATGGACAAAGTGAGCATGATGGGGCTTTAAGCCCCGCAAAGTGTCTGCAGAAGATCTCAGTGTCTATGTTGGCCCAATTAGTTGTAAACTGAAACTGACTGAGTGCTGCTGATGCTTTCGCAGAAAAAGAACAGTGGTAATCGTAAAACGCTGCACGCCATACTAATGCCCCAAATCAGTGACTCTATAAAGATAGAGATCCAACTCCTCTCTCCTGTCTGGACAGACAGAGCAGACGACATCCCTGTACAAGCTGAATGCCAGAACGAATTCCGGAATCGTTAGCTTCCGATTGAGCCTATGACCGCGGCTCTTAAGAACCACCGAAACGTCACCACGGGCAATAACTATGTTGTTGGAGAGATCTCGAGTGGCAACCAGTAAGGAAGATAGATTAACGTCTCTACCCTCAAGTATGTCCTTCTTGATATTTGCCGGAATGAAATAAGCAGGTGTGATGTTGGGCACAAGGAACACTGTACCTGAGCAACCCGTGGCAGATGTGGAGGCGACGGGTACATCTCATGGTGGATGAGAGAAAACTGCCCCCCGAGACTCCACTGTCTCCAACCTCGCCTGAATGTTAGTAATTGAAGACGTCAAGTTATTAATCATGACATGCAACTGCGTAAGAGAAGTCTGTACTGTGGCCACGGACACCTCTTCTTGGCGAGGAACGGCTGTACCCGCCACAAGTACAGTACAGCTCCGCCTTCCTTGCAGTGGCCGAGAACGGGACACCCCTTTTTAACAACTCTGTTGTGAGCTTGGGAATGATCCAGCTTCAGAGCAATGGAACACTGCCACCCTCCGACGTTCTCATCCACAGAAAATTCCATTATGTCAGACGCATGCGACATGTTGCAACTGCTGACGATAACAGACATTTTTAACAACTCGAGTATGCGTGACTAACGAACTCCAACCAGTGCCACCTATCACCAAGAAGGCTGACCAACGGAAAGCGGAGGGAATGCCCTGAGATAACAAGAACCCGACTACAGCGGGCCCCCATAACCGTCACTCACTAGCTCGGTTTCAACCATGGGAGTGAGACATGCATTAACACTAAAGAACGTGGTAAAGTGTAGTGACGACCCCGACTGACCCCCTGTCTACCCATGAGCGTCCTCGTAATACTACTCTTTTTTTTTTTTTTTTATAAAATTCTAATATTTTTATATTTTTTACTCCACGCACCAGTGAGCAACCCTGTAACTGACCGTAAGTGAACTACCAACACCCGCAGGGAGTACGCAGCTTGAGCTACCGAGTAAATGTCCGACTGGACAAAACATGCAAACTACGATACCCGTGGTAAGCAGGTCAAAATTCGTAACACCACAACTTATAATAATTGAGACTTACTAGGAACCTGACGTATATTAACCTGAAGAAAAACGGCAAGTAGTGGACCCGTAACCTACAAACCTACCCGTAACAAGAATCGTGTAAGCTAATAACATCAAACTCAAACCCCCCCATTTTATTTTTATTCCTCTACCCGATCAAAAGGTGTATTTGACAACAAACTGAGAATGGAGGCTGACCTAAAAAAATAAAAAAAGACATGCTATTACAACCTTAGCTATGGAGCATGCAGATATTGACAGAAGTCGTATGTGATCACAAAGATTACATGTCACATGACCAACGCTGCTAGTTGGGTAAGCTACCAGTACGTACACCCCAGCAAACGGTGGGGGGGGGGGGCATGGACCACAGGGCATACCTGGGGAAAAGTAAGTTCCATACCACAACAACGTGAAACGGCTGGTGCAGTTACACCATGTGATGCAGGAAACATGAGACAACCGCAAATGGCTTGAAACCTTCCCGGCCCCTTCCCCTCCCTCGCCTCTCTCAAAGCACGGTGGCCCGTGCAAGACGTTAAACCTGCGAAACCAAGACAGACTCCCGCTGACTCCTGTGCCCTAATGGTACTGCCGCATGGGAGCCATTCGCGGGCTGCCAGGCAGACCGTTCCAGTGCGGTGCTGCTCCTCCTCACCTAAGGAGCGGACACACCGCCGACCGGACTAAAAGAAGACGGTGCTGCGCGAACTTGCAGCGAACTTACCCGACCAGAAAGAATTCAGCTAGTTCCTGGACGCTGACTGGATACCGAAGAAACTGGTTCAACACACGAGCCGCACCGAGGCTCTGGCTGCACACGAGTACACAGCACCAACACTGAGCCCGGAGGGGAACACCTGTCAGGTTAATGAAGGCTGCTGACGCCCCTCCCACAAATCCAGGCCAATAAATCGGCCTTCATACATATCAGTAAGTCCACGTGGCATTGTATTAATTTTGTTTATCATGTTATATGCATTTTTAAGGTTTGTCTTAAATAATTTGATTTGTATCTGTTATACTCTTCTTTGCAAAAACACTCCAAATCTGTCAGATTGCGAGGGCATCTCCTGTGCACAGCCCTCTTCAGATCACCCCACAGATTTTCAATCAGATTCAGGTCTGGCTCTGGCTGGGCTATTCCAAAACTTTAATCTTCTTCTGGAGAAGCCATTCCTTTGTTGATTTGGATGTATGCTTTGGGTCGTTGTTATGCTGAAAGATGAAGTTCCTCTTCATGTTCAGTTTTCTAGCAGAAGCCTGAAGGTTTTGTGCCAATATTCACTGGTATTTGGAACTGTTCATAATTCCCTCTAGTTTAACTAAGGCCCCAGTTCCAGCTGACGAAAAACAGTCCCAAAGCATGATGCTGCCACCACCATGCTTCCCTGTGGGTATGGTGTTCTTTTGGGGATGTGCAGTGTTGTTTTTGCACTTTAAATGATGGCAGGTGTATGCTGATTCCTATTTAACATGATTTTGAATGTGATTGCTGAAATCTGAACACAGCTACATCCCCAGTTATAAGAGGGTGTGCACACTTATGCAACCACATTATTTTATTTTATTTTTTTTTGTTTTCTTCCCACCACCAAAAAAAATTCTGTCTTTTTTTAGATCACAGAAACCTGACATTTTAACAGGGGTGTGTAGACTTTTTATATCCACTGTATATGTATATATATAACAGAGGAGATCGGAGTTGAAATACTCACCTTTAGCTGTGATTGGTCAGTTTGGATTGACTGACTAATCACAGTGATCATCGGATGGGGACCGCTGTGATTGGTCCTGCCGCTGATGACAGAGACAATCAGTTGTCTATTACAGCTGTTGTCACTGTGCTGTCACTGTGTGTTTACTCATGGTGACAGTGCAACTGCAGGACAAGAATGCTTGTTGTAGTGCGCCAAATACCGGCTAATTAGGATAAGCAATCTCGTCCTGCATTGGCATGAAGTTAAAAACACAAAAAACAAATGTTTCTTTAAAAAATGGTTTATGTAAACAAATAACTAAAAAAAACATATTACACTGCTCAAAAAAATAAAGGGAACACTTAAACAACACAATGTAACTCCAAGTCAATCACACTTCTGTGAAATCAAACTGTCCACTTAGGAAGCAACACTGAGTGACAATCAATTTCACATGCTGTTGTGAAAATGGGATAGACAACAGGTGGAAATTATAGGCAATTAGCAAGACACCCCCAATAAAGAAGTGGTTCTGCAGGTGGTGATCACAGACCACTTCTCAGTTCCTATGCTTCCTGGCTGATGTTTTGGTCACTTTTGAATGCTGGCGGTGCTTTCACTCTAGTGGTAGCATGAGACGGAGTCTACAACCCACACAAGTGGAGGAACTGCTCAGATGATTCCACCTTCCTCAGAGAGGCAGAAAAGTTGACTGCTCGACTGCAGATCAGAGGTTACGGCCAGTCTTTAATAGACACAGCTAAAAAAACAGCTCTTGCATTACCCAGGCGAGACCTGGTTTTTCCTAAATATAAAAAATACAAAGGTTTAAAACAAGGAGGCCAGACTGCAATGCCATTCTTTATAACTAACTATAGTCTTGAATATCTGGATGTCTGCAAGATTGTCAGAAAGAATCTGACAGTTTTGCGCACAGATGCCGCCTGGAAACCGATTGTGGACAAGGGAATAAAATGTGTTGCCCGCAAGGCGCCAACACTTTCTCAAAAACTCAGTCCGAGTCGGTTTTCAGATGGTACGGTACCACAACAATGTTGGCTTAGGTCTAAAGGGATGTTCAAATGCGGGCACCGCATTTGTACGTGTTGCAGTGTCGTACAAACAGGACGGAATGTGGCCTCTGTTGCAGCCCAGCAGTCATTTGAGATACAACAATACATTAACTGCAATACCACACATGTGGTGTATTGTGTGTCTTGTTCTACATGTCAATTGCAATATGTGGGATGCACGTCCAATGCCCTCAAAGTTCGGATATGCAGACATATCTCAGATATATCTCATGCTTTTGTAAAAAATGTGTCAGCAGTCAGCCAGCATTTTGCCTCCTGCCACCAGGGCAATATTGCTGGCATGAAAGTTCAGGGCATTGAACGAGTTAATTTTCCTAAACGGGGCGGAGACCATAGGAAAGCTCTTCTCAATAGAGAAGCCTATTGGATTTTTAGATTTCAGTCCTGTATGCCTTTGGGCCTTAATCAACGACAAGATTTAATATTGCATTATTAGATGTATCTTCTTCTCTTGTCCTTTAGGGGCGGTTCTTGCGTGGGAGGAAGAGAGGGGTGAAAATTAAATTATTATTATTATTTTTTTTTTTTTTCCCTCTCTTCTTCTCATGCAGTTCTGTTACTGTGTCTCAGTGGTATATGCTGTGGGTGGGGTGAAAGCAGTCCAATTGCCAATCAATAATCCACAGCTGAATCACTGCTTTTACTCTGTATATAAGATTTGTCAGTCTTATTCTCTGTATCATGAGGAAGGATCTGTAATATATGTTGATCCGAAACATGTTGATGATATGAGCCTGATGTTTGGTTTTTAAGCACGTTTCCTAATAAAACACGCACTGCGAGGTGAAGCTGGACAATATTTTTTTTGCCACACAAGTGGCTCAGGTAGTGCAGCTTATCCAGGATGGCACATCAATGCGAGCTGTGGCAAGAAGGTTTGCTGTGTCTGTCAGCATAGTGTCCAGAGCATGGAGGCGCTACCAGGAGACAGTCCAGTACATCAGGAGACGTGGAGGAGGCCGTAGGTGGGCAACAACCCAGCAGCAGGACCGCTACCTCCGCCTTTGTGCAAGGAGGAACAGGAGGAGCACTGCCAGAGCCCTGCAAAATGACCTCCAGCAGGCCACAAATGTGCATGTGTCTGCTCAAACGGTCAGAAACAGACTCCATGAGGGTGATATGAGGGCCCGACGTCCACAGGTGGGGGTTGTGCTTACAGCCCAACACCGTGCAGGACGTTTGGCATTTGCCAGAGAACACCAAGATTGGCAAATTCGCCACTGGCGCCCTGTGCTCTTCACAGATGAAAGCAGGTTCACACTGAGCACATGTGACAGACTTGACAGAGTCTGGAGAAGTCGTGGAGAACATTCTGCTGCCTGCAACATCCTCCAGCATGACCGGTTTGGCATTGGGTCAGTAATGGTGTGGGGTGGCATTTCTTTGGAGGGCCGCACAGCCCTCCATGTGCTTGCCAGAGGTAGCCTGACTGCCATTAGGTACCGAGATGAGATCCTCAGACCCCTTGTGAGACCATATGCTGGTGCGGTTGGCCCTGGGTTCCTCCTAATGCAAGACAATGCTAGACCTCATGTGGCTGGAGTGTGTCAGCAGTTCCTGCAAGACGAAGGCATTGATGCTATGGACTGGCCCGCCCGTTCCCCAGATCTGAATCCAATTGAGCACATCTGGGACATCATGTCTCGCTCTATCCACCAACGTCACGTTGCACCACAGACTGTCCAGGAGTTGGCAGATGCTTTAGTCCAGGTCTGGGAGGAGAACCCTCAGGAGACCGTCCGCCACCTCATCAGGAGCATGCACAGGCGTTGTAGGGAGGTCATACAGACAAGTGGAGGCCACACACACTACTGAGCCTCATTTTGACTTGTTTTAGGGACATTACATCAAAGTTGGATCAGACTGTAGTGTGTTTTTCCACTTTAATTTTGAGTGTGACTCCAAATCCAGACCTCCATGGGTTGAAAAATTTGATTTCCATTTTTAATTTTTGTGTGGTTTTGTTGTCAGCACATTCAACTATGTAAAGAACAAAGTATTTCAGAAGAATATTTAATTAATACAGATCTAGGATGTGTTATTTTTGTGTTCCCTTTATTTTTTTGAGCAGTGTACTTACCGGTAATTTCCTTTTCATGAATCCTCCATGACGGCATACCATGAGAGATGACCTGCCTCCAACCAGATAGGGACAGGAAGTATAAAATAGACCCTTCTCCGGCATATCCTCAGTGTCTTCTGGACCGACAGCCTAGACAATCTATTTTTCCAATATAATGTATATGTATTATTTTTTTTTTGCACACACACACACACCTAAGATTTACTTTTTCTAACACCGTTTTTTTTTTTTGGGGAGGGAAATCCCTGACGTCATGGAGGATTCATGAAAAGGAAATTACCGGTAAGTAATATGTTTTTTTCCTTTCATCCTCCATGACGGCATACCATGAGATATATCAGATCAAAATTATTCTAGGGAGGGACGATGGCTTCTAAAACTCTCCTACCAAAGGAAAGCTCCTGCTTTGACCGCGTGTCCACTCTATAATGTTTTATAAAGGTGTGAGGGTTGGACCATGTTGCTGCCCTACAGATTTGCTCTATTAAAACATTAGCTCTTTCTGCCCATGAAGTAGAAATTGATCTTGTGGAGTGAGCTTTGAAATTCTTGGGTGGCGAAGCCCCCATAGCATTGTAAGTTTCTAGTATCGCTGATTTGATCCATCTGGCTAAAGAGTCTTTTGTGGCTCTATGGCCTTTAAATTTTCCCTGAAACTGTACAAACAGATAATCTGATTTTCTGAAAGACTTGGTGGCCTCCAAGTTCACTGAGATGGCCCTGCACACATCTAGTTTGTGAAATCATTCTTCACCTTCAGTTTTTGGATTGGGACAGAAGGAAGGAATCACAATCTCCTCCTGTCTATGAAAATTAGTAACTACCTTAGGAAGGAAGGAAGCATCCAACCTAAACACCATTCTGTCTGGAAATATCATAAGAAATGGCTCCACTATCTTCAGAGCCTGGATCTCAGAAATTCTACGAGCTGATGTGATGGCCACTAAAAACAAAGCCTTTAGTGTGATGAATTTTACCGACACATCAGACAATGGCTCAAAGGGTGTAATCGTTAACCCTGAAAGGGCCAGATTAAGATCCCAAGGAGAAACATAAGGTTAAATAAAGGGTCTCAATCTATCTGCCCCTTTCAAAAACCTAATAATCCAAAGGTGGTCTGCGATTTTAATATCAAAGACCGAGCTTAGTGCTGATACATGCACCCTTAAAGTATTAGGACGCAACCCTTTATCAAACCCAGATTGTAGGAACCCTAACACCTTCTGAATGGAAAAAATCTGGCAGGAATTTTTAGATTGAGAACACCAAGCACAAAATTTTGACCAAACTCTGGAATAAATCTTAGAGGTCAACACCTTCCTGCTAGCTGCCATTGTATTTATTATATCATCTAAAAGGCCTTTGGATTTTAAGGTTAACCTTTCATATTCCAGGCAGCCAGGTGTAGTTTTTCTACCCGGGGGTGACAGATTGGACCTTGGGCTAGAAGGTTCTTTGTCCAGGGGAGGATCCATGGACTCCCTAATTACAGAGTTTTCAACAGAGGGAACCATGATTTTTTTGGCCATAGTGGGGCTATCAGTATTACATGAGCCCTTTCTTGCCTGATCTTCCTCAATACCCTGGGAATTAATGCTAGGGGAGGAAATGCATACGCTAGGCGAAAATCCCACTTTTGTGCTAGCACATCTACCCCTATGTTCCCGTCGAATGGATTTAACCACTTCAGCCCCCCTAGCTTAAACCCCCTTAATGACCAGACCACTTTTTATAATTCTGCACTACACTATTTTCACGGTTTATTGCTCGGTCATACAACTTACCACCCAAATGAATTTTACAACATAGGTTGGAACACGTTCGGCAGGTTTCAGGAAAAATACCCCCAGGGGAATACTAGCTTTATAGATTATATATTGGCGTTCATAGGTTACTGTCACTCCGAATTGAGGTTGTCTCACAACACTGTTCGGTCCTACCTGGCTGGGGTACAATATTTTTCTGCCATAAGTCATCCTGAGCGGGGGTCCCTATTTTCTGCTCATGTTATCAAGGCCTCATTGCGGGGTTTGGGTAAATGTAGTACGGGAGGCCAGCCATGCAGACAGGCTGTCACTGGCAAAATCTTTCGAGACTTGTCTGACATGCTGGATAGAGCCCCTCTCAGTGTACTCCCCAGTCTAGTGCTTAAAGCTGCCATCTACTTAGCATTCTATGGGTTCATAAGGCAGGGCGAGTTCACGTGCACTTCCACCAATAGCAGGTTTGTCAGCCTCAACCAGTTGAGCCGGAGCCCCGACGGTTACATGCTGTTCTTACCAGTCACCAAGACGTCTCAGACAGGACCCCCTACTCAGGTCACTTTCTTTCCAACGTCCTATTGATGGTGCCCCGTTCAGGTCTTTCACCAGTTACTGACAGCCTTAGCGGACCGTGACCCAAAGAGTCCTCTGTTGCCGTTTCCCACGGCACCACTCACCACATCTCAGTTTGTGTATCATGTCCGCATGCTGGTGACCAATTTAGGGTTGAACCCAGCTACTGTGTCGGGTCATTCCTTCAGGATAGGTGCTGCTTCCGCTGCCTCCAGGAACAGAGTGCCGGCCCATATTATCCGCAAACTAGGTCGTTGGCGCTCTTCATGTTTTAATAGGTATATTACTAAGAAAAATGTGGGGGATTGGGTCAGCACAACCCGTATGTAGGTGCATATCACTATGGCGAAATACATATACAAACGGAAAATGCAAATGTGATCGCACACTACATCCAGCACTCTGCCCTGCCTCCATGCTGGATGAGACATTGGTGTACATTTTGGCCAAAGCGTAATAAGCCACTCACCGCGTCAAGGTCGTCTCATTTGAGTGGTCCCTAACGCTAGTTCCTACCTGTTCATGGGCCATGACAGCCACACAAAGTCCAGGGAATGCAGGTCAGCATGCAAGCCAAGCACACTCTGCTTTTAACCCCGTCCGGTGCCATTACAGCTTTCATCGGATCCAGGGATGCAAGTACCAACATTATATAGAACCTACCAGTAGCCATTTGGCTCCAGGAGAAGTATATGGTGGGCTCAGCATGCATGTTGGTACTTGCATCCCTGGATCCGATGAAAGCTGTAATGGCACCGGACGGGGTTAAAAGCAGAGTGTGCTTGGCTTGCATGCTGACCTGCATTCCCTGGACTTTGTGTGGCTGTCATGGCCCATGAACAGGTAGGAACCAGCGTTAGGGACCACTCAAATGAGACAACCTTGACGCGGTGAGTGGCTTATTACGCTTTGGCCAAAATGTACACCAATGTCTCATCCAGCATGGAGGCAGGGCAGAGTGCTGGATGTAGTTTGCGATCACATTTGCATTTTCCGTTTAATAGGTATATACCTAAGCCTAATCGAGAGATGTTGCTCGCATTTCAGAAGTTGGTCATGTAGTGTTTAACATAGTAACATAGTAACATAGTACATAAGGCCGAAAAAGACATTTGTCCATCCAGTTCGGCCTGTTATCCTGCAAGTTGATCCAGAGGAAGGCAAAAAAAACCTGTGAGGTAGAAGCCAATTTTCCTCACTTTAGGGGAATAAAAAATTCCTTCCCGACTCCAATCAGGTAATCAGAATATCTCCCTGGATCAATGACCCCTCTCTAGTAGCTATATCCTGTAATATTATTACACTCCAGAAATACATCCAGGCCACTCTTGAATTCCTTTATTGTACTCACCATCACCACCTCCTCAGGCAGAGAGTTCCATAGTCTCACTGCTCTTACTGTAAAGAATCCTTTTCTATGTTTGTGTACAAACCTTCTTTCCTCCAAACGCAGAGGATGTCCCCTCGTCACAGTCACAGTCCTGGGGATAAATAGATGATGGAAGAGATCTCTGTACTGACCCCTGATATATTTATACATAGTAATTAGATCTCCCCTCAGTCGTCTTTTTTCTAACGTGAATAACCCTAATTTTGATAATCTTTCAGGGTACTGTAGTTGCCCCATTCCAGTTATTACTTTAGTTGCCCTCCTCTGGACCCTCTCCAGCTCTGCTATGTCTGCCTTGTTCACTGGAGCCCAGAACTGTACACAGTACTCCATGTGTGGTCTGACTAATGATTTGTAAAGTAGTAGGAATATGTTCTCATCACGGGCATCTATGCCCCTTTTGATGCAACCCATTATCTTATTGGCCTTGGCAGCAGCTGCCTGACACTGGTTTTTGCAGCTTAGTTTGTTTGTAATAAAGTTTTGCGTATTATTTAATTGTGGTGTTTTGTTGTTCAACCATTTTATTCAGGCTGAAAATGTAACAACATGTACCAGTACAATGTGGAAAACACATCATAAATAATAATATCAGTGATAGGGTTATGTAATCTGAACATAGGTGATCTCACACTTATAAAACCCACGACAAAGAGTATTTCCTGAAGCCTAATCATAAACATGAAACCAAGACATACGGGGCAGACAAACACAGACAACACATATACAACACATAAGGATAAAGACAAACTACAAGGTATCTTCCATAAAAGCAAAAATCATCATTCTGAAATAACCGGAGATGAACTGGTCCGGTCCAGCCATTCAGAGAACCCCTGAGACCCCTTGAACAGAAGCCATTACATCCACACTTTTAAATATTTCTGGTCTAGTCCCGCATCCTCTGCAATCAATTCCTCCATTCTACGCATATTCTTGAACGTCTCCAACCATTCTGTCATCTTCGGGACGTCCTGTGACTTCCAATGTCTAGGCAACACCACACGAGCTGCCTGCATAAAAAATCTCAGGAGGCCCTTTTTAGCTACCTGAACGGAACCGGCAAACATTGACAGCAAAGTTTCCTCCGGAGTCCAAACAGATGTCGAACCCGACATACTGTTGTACAACTCATTTAAGGCCGACCAGAAGGGGACAATTTTCTTACACTGCCACCAAATATGGGACATTGTACCCACCTCCTCCAAACATCTCCAACACAGGTCAGAGCACTCCAGGAAAAAGGAATGCAAAATAGCAGGGGTCCTGTACCACCTAGAAAGGACCTTAAAGTTCTTTTCTTGCACCCCACAGCACATGGAGGACTTGTGAGACAACACAAATGATTTCTCCCATTGATTCTTAGAGAATACTCTCCCAAGCCCGAACATAAGGCAAAGAAGAGGCAGGTCCAGCATTCTCCTGCAGCAGCCCATACGCCAGAGACACCAAATGCGTAGGTGGAGACGATTGTAAACATACTGCCTCGAAGGGGGTCAGATCCCTAGCAAGAGCTTCCAACGGTCCTAAGGATAGTATGTAATTCCTCAACCCACTATACAGAATCCACGCCCCTCTATTCCCACACCCCGGCAAGTCATCTAAAGTACGGATAGAGGTTCCCGAGATCAGTTGACGTACTCTAATCCCTTCCTCTTTGCGAAAACCCAATAATTCTCTCCTACCCTTACTCAACGGAAAAGCTGGATTATCAAAAATTGGTGTCATAGGGCTCGGAAAGGATGAGCAACCAAGCACAGCCGCACACCTGTCCCATACTTGCAGCACCCCAGCCGTAATAATCAGGAGTTCACCACTACGTAAATTTTTAGGTACCCACAGAAGATTTTGAGGGGGGACTTCTATCTCACTTCTCTCAAACCCAACCCATCTCTTGTTGGAGCCGTTGTGAAACCAGTCTAATATGTATGCAAGAATTGCCGCTCTATGGTATAGCTTAATATCAGGGACTCCAACTCCACCTCTATCCTTAGCTCTGAAAAGGAACCTGATCCCCAGCCTAGGTGCAGTCCCAGCCCATATGAAATCTAGAAACATGGATCTCATGGTTTTGAAGAACACACATGGTAGTGATATGGGGATAGTCCTAAGAACATAAAGAATCCTAGGAAGTACATTAATTTTTAACGTGTGTATTCTACCAAACCACGACAAGGGCAAGTGCTTCCAAACAGCGAGATCTTTTTTAATCTCCTCTATTAATGCAGAGAAATTCAGCTGGTATAAATTCTCTAAACGGGCAGGGATGGACACCCCCAGGTATGAGATGTGATCCGTCTTCCATTGAAACTGAAAAGCTTGTTTCAAGGCTTGCACAGTGGTGTGTGGAACCGTGACATTCAGTATCTCAGACTTGTGGAAGTTCACTTTGAAATTGCTCAAGTCTCCAAATATAGAGAACTCCTTTGTAATATTCGGTAAGCTAACCACCGGATCAGTACAGTATATCAGTAGATCATCCGCATATATTGCAATTTTAGACTCCAATGTTCCAAAATAGAGGCCTCTAATTGACGCATTGGCTCTCAGTGCCCTTGCCAGAAACTCCATGACCAGAATATATAGTAATGGCGATAACGGACACCCCTGGCGGGTCCCATTGTGGATCTCAAATGAGGAAGACATAGCGCCATTTACTCTCACCTGAGCTCGTGGCATATTATAAAGAGTCATTATCCTTAGTAGCATATTAGGGCCCAATCCAAACGCCATCAAGGTCTCTCTGAGGAAATCCCAGTCAACGCGGTCAAACGCCTTTTCCGCGTCAACTGAGAGAAGACACAGAGGCAACCTGCCAGCCCTAGCCTTCGCAATATGAGCCAGAGATCTGATAGTATTGTCCCTTGCCTCCCTACCGGGGACAAACCCCACTTGATCCGCAGAAACCAGGGAAGGAATATGAACCTTTAGCTTGTTTGCCCAAATTTTGGCGTAAATTTTAACATCTACATTGATTAAAGAAATTGGCCGGTAATTACAACAGTCCAAAGGGTCCTTTCCTGGTTTAGGGATGACACAGATGTGTGTCGTAATCGCCTGCTCCAGTAACACATCTCCATGGTCCATGGAATTGCACATAGCCTTCAAAGGCCCCAATACCTCTGCTAAAAACTTTTTATAAAAACGGGGTGTGAACCCATCGGGACCTGGGCATTTACCGACCTCCAATGTTTTCACTACCCCCTTGATCTCTTGTTCGGTCACCTCCTCCTCCAAGTCCAAGCTATCTGTACTCGAAAGTTTAGGGCCCTTCAGCTCAGATAGATACTGTCTTATTTTTTGGGCTTTAAGTTCAGTAGCTAAATCCGCGTATTTACCATTCAAGCTGTATAGCTCCTCATAATAGGCCTGGAACTCCTTCAAAATGTCCCCAGTAGCATGGACCTTCCCCCCTACCCTACAATTGAGAGAGGGAATGTAGCCGGAGGCTGTCCGTGGTCTCAGCGCCCTCGCCAGGAGTCTGCCACTTTTATCGCCTAAGCTATAAAACAAACTTTTCGATTTGTCTCTGGCCCCCAAATACTTCTGGTCAATGAGTTTCCGCAAGGCACTTCTAGTGTCACAAAGCTCCTGGAACACCTTAGGATCCAGGCTGTTCTTGTGGGATCCCTCTAGTTCCGCTATTTTCCGCAATAACACTCTTAGCGGACCGCATTTTCTTAAGTCGGGACGCATGGGAAATCAGGCGACCCCTGATCACACACTTAAGCGCCTCCCACTTAATAGTGGATCTAGAGGAGTCCCCGGCATGAACCTCCACAAACTCCTCAATAACCTTCTTAATGTCAGCCACACACACACTGTCTTTCAGTACGTTATCATTCAATTTCCAAGTGCTCTTTGAACGAGTGGGATCACGTAAGTCTAAAGCTACCCATGTCATCGAGTGGTCAGAGAAGAGGATAGGCTCTATTGCTGCAATCGGGCGTAGATCTAATAGCTCGTGCGAAATGAACACATAGTCCAGGCGGTGGTATGAGTTATGTGTCATAGAAAAAAATTTGAAGTCCTTCACTGACGGATGTAGGATTCTCCACACGTCAACCAAACGCATTGAATGTAAGTGTCTCTGGAAGCCCCGGGCCACCCCAGGAGAAATTAGTTGTGGTGTTTTGCCCTCTTCAAGCATCCCTCCTACGCAGCGGTTATGGCACCACTGCAAGTCGCTTAGGTCTAGTTAGTTAGGCAGGTTGATGGTCACATCCCTAGTTGCCTATGTCACACAGGTAAGCCGTGACCACAAGTATGGAAGGGCGTCAGCAGCCTTCATTAACCTGACAGGTGTTCCCCTCCGGGCTCAGCCTTGGTGCTGTGTACCCTCCCAACCCGCCCTTCTTTTTCATGTTACATCTTACAGGGTATGCCCTCTTCAGGCATCCCTCCTACGTAGCGGTTATGGCACAATTCAAGCCGCTTAGGTCTAGTTAGTTAGGCAGGTTGATGGTCATGTCCCTAGTTGCCTACGTCACAAAGGTAAGCCGTGACCACAAATATAAGGGATTTCCCAAACTATATACAAACAATCAGAAAAAAAACTTATTACCGTTTGCTCTTTTTTTTTCTCTCCCTCACATGCTTCACATTGACCTTAAATAAAAATGATCTGGGAAAGAAATAATCTATCTCTACTCTGATTCTTCTTGCTTACAATCTGTAGTAAGCAAAATAAAGACGATTCATGACCATCACTTCAAGCCTCAGTTTAATCACTTCATCACTATATACTACACCTTTCCTATACTCGACTAAGGCTACTTTCACACTCGTGTTTTCTGTGGATCTGTCATGGACGGATCCGTTCAGATAATGCAACCATCTGCATCCGTTCTGAACGGATCCGTTTGTATTATCTTTACCATAGCCAAGACGGATCCGTCTTGAACACCATTGAAAGTCAATAGAGGACGGATCCGTTTTCTATTGTGCCAGATTGTGTCAGTGAAAACGGATCCGTTTGGCTCAGTTTCATCAGTTTATACTCACAAACATAGATGTATAAAAGAATATAAATCACGTAAAACAAGCCTAGTGTTGATGCCCCGTCATGAACACTAGGCTTGTTTTACGTGATTTATACACTTTTATACATCTATGTTTGTGAGTATAATAAATATTTTTATGGTAGAATTGCCTACAGGACTTCACTATTGGAGTATACTTCCTTTTGCAGCTATAAGAGGAACATAAAATAACAACATTCTGGTTGATGTGCCTGCATTTTCTTCTATGCTTTTGAGTACCTACTTATACAACTGTGTGTGTGAATAGTGACCTCAATACTTCACTATCAGTGCGGTTATGGCATTTCGCAGGGCTCTTAATGATAAGAAGATCCCTGTGAGAATCGATGTTTTATCTGTATGTATAAAGTTGGATGGCTCTGGGAGAAAGTGGTTATCGGTAGGGATCACGCAGAAAAAAGTAAGGGCCTATTTGCCGTTCAGCGGTGCAGTTATACAGTACAGACCAAAAGTTTGGACACACATTCTCATTCAAAGAATTTTCTTTATTTTCATGACTATGAAAATTGTAGATTCACACTGAAGGCATCAAAACTATGAATTAACACATGTGGAATTATATACATAACAAACAAGTGTGAAACAACTGAAAATATGTCATATTCTAGGTTCTTCAAAGTAGCCACCTTTTGCTTTGATTACTGCTTTGCACACTCTTGGCATTCTCTTGATGAGCTTCAAAAGGTAGTCCCCTGAAATGGTTTTCACTTCACAGGTGTGCCCTGTCAGGTTTAATAAGTAGGATTTCTTGCCTTATAAATGGGGTTGGGACCATCAGTTGCGTTGAGGAGAAGTCAGGTGGATACACAGCTGATAGTCCTACTGAATAGACTGTTAGAATTTGTATTATGGCAAGAAAAAAGCAGCTAAGTACAGAAAAACGAGTGGCCATCATTACTTTAAGAAATGAAGGTCAGTCAGTCAGCCGAAAAATTGGGAAAACTTTGAAAGTAAGGGCTATTTGACCATGAAGGAGAGTGATGGGGTGCTGCGCCAGATGACCTGGCCTCACAGTCACCGGACCTGAACCCAATCGAGATGGTTTGGGGTGAGCTGGACCGCAGAGTGAAGGCAAAAGGGCCAACAAGTGCTAAGCATCTCTGGGAACTCCTTCAAGACTGTTGGAAGACCATTTCAGGGGACTACCTCTTGAAGCTCACCAAGAGAATGCCAAGAGTGTGCAAAGCAGTAATCAAAGCAAAAGGTGGCTACTTTGAAGAACCTAGAATATTACATATTTTCAGTTGTTTCACACTTGTTTGTTATGTATATAATTCCACATGTGTTAATTCATAGTTTTGATGCCTTCATAGTCATGAAAATAAAGAAAACTCTTTGAATGAGAAGGTGTGTCCAAACTTTTGGTCTGTACTGTATGTTCTAAAGGCCTTTTTGGTGTGTATTAGTGGCAAAAAAATATATATTTGCCGTTCAGCGGTGCAGTTATATGTTCAAAAACCCTTTTTGGCATGTACAGTCAGGTCCATAAATATTGGGACATCGACACAACTCTAACATTTTTGGCTCTATAAACCACCACAATGGATTTGAAATGAAACGAACAAGATGTGCTTTAACTGCAGACCGTCAGCTTTAATTTGAGGGTATTTACATCCAAATTAGGTGAACAGTGTAGGAATTACAACAGTTTGCATATATGCCTCCCACTTGTTAAGGGACCGAAAGTAATTGGACAGAATAATAATCATAAATCAAACTTTCACTTTTTAATACCTCTACTGCAACTGTCTTCAGTTCCTGCTTGTTCTTGGGGCATTTTCCCTTCAGTTTTGTCTTCAGCAAGTGAAATGCATGCTCAATCGGATTCAGGTCAGGTGATTGACTTGGCCATTGCATAACATTCCACTTCTTTCCCTTAAAAAACCCTTTGGTTGCTTTTGCAGTATGCTGGGTCATTGTCCATCTGAACTGTGAAGCGCCGCCCAATGAGTTCTGAAGCATTTGGCTGAATATGAGCAGATAATATTGCCCGAAACACTTCAGAATTCATCCTGCTGCTTTTGTCAGCAGTCACATCATCAATAAATGCAAGAGAACCAGTTCCATTGGCAGCCATACATGCCCACGCCATGACACTACCACCACCATGCTTTACTGATGAGGTGGTATGCTTAGGATCATGAGCAGTTCCTTTCCTTCTCCATACTCTTCTCTTCCCATCACTTTGGTACAAGTTGATCTTGGTCTCATCTGTCCATAGGATGTTGTTCCAGAACTGTGAAGGCTTTTTTAGATGTCGTTTGGCAAATCTGGCCTTCTGGTTTTGAGGCTCACCAATGGTTTACATCTTGTGGTGAACCCTCTGTATTCACTCTGGTGAAGTCTTCTCTTGATTGTTGACTTTGACACACATACACCTACCTCCTAGAGAGTGTTCTTGATCTGGCCAACTGTTGTGAAGGGTGTTTTCTTCCCCAGGGAAAGAATTCTTTGGTCATCCACCACAGTTGTTTTCCGTGGTCTTCCGGGTATTTTGGTGTTGCTGAGCTCACCGATGCGTTCCTTCTTTTTTAAGACTGTTCCAAACAGTTGTTTTGGCCACGCCTAATGTTTTTGCTATCTCTCTGATGGGTTTGTTTTGTTTTTTCAGCCTAATGATGGCTTGCTTCACTGATAGTGACAGCTCTTTGGATCTCATTTTGAGAGTTCACAGCAACAGATTCCAAATGCAAATAGCACACTTGAAATGAACTCTGGACCTTTTATCTGCTCATTGTAATTGGGATAATGAGGGAATAACACACACCTGGCCATGGAGCAGCTGAGAAGCCAATTGTCCCATTACTTTTGGTCCCTTAACAAGTGGGAGGCACATATGCAAACTGTTGTAATTCCTACACCGTTCACCTGATTTGGATGTTAATACCCTCAAATTAAAGCTGACAGTCTGCAGTTAAAGCACATCTTGTTCGTTTCATTTCAAATCCATTGTGGTGGTGTATAGAGCCAAAAATTTTAGAATTGTGTCGATGTCCCAATATTTATGGACCTGACTGTATTAGTGGGGGAAAAAAAGGGCTTATTAGCCTTGTGTGGTGAAGTGAAAAAATTACTGACTTTTTTGGGGTGTTTTTCATTTCCTTTTTATTTATTTATTTGATCTAACAGAATGTCAGACAGAGAAGTGCCAGGCCCTGCACAAGGGAATGACAGAGGCCTAAATGTTTCTGGCGCAGGCACAGGTCGCAGCAGAGTAAGGGGGCGTGGCAGCAGGGGTCACAGCAAGAGACCTGAGCTCCCGGTGTCATCTAGCAGTCGTGTCTTGACCAGCAACCCAGCGGTTCTTGATTGGTTGACTCGGTCATCCACTTTGTCCCAAGTGACATCAGACACCCCCAGCCAAGAGTCGGTGGGTTCATCAGACTCAACCCTCAGTTGGCATGGCCCGGGAGCAGGCCCTGTGCCCTCACCAGTCCTCAACCCGCCTCTGTCCATTATTAGGAACACCATACTAATACGGTGTTGGACCCCCTTTTGCCTTCAGAACTGCCTTAATTCTACGTGGCATTGATTCAACAAGGTGCTGATAGCATTCTTTAGAAATGTTGGCCCATATTGATAGGATAGCATCTTGCAGTTGATGGAGATTTGAGGGATGCACATCCAGGGCACGAAGCTCCCGTTCCACCACATCCCAAAGATGCTCTATTGGGTGGAGATCTGGTGACTGTGGGGGCCATTTTAGTACAGTGAACTCATTGTCATGTTCAAGAAACCAATTTGAAATGATTCGAGCTTTGTGACATGGTGCATTATCCTGCTGGAAGTAGCCATCAGATGATGGATACATGTTCTTATTCTGTTTACGTCAAATTCGGACTCTACCATTTGAATGTCTCAACAGAAATCGAGACTCATCAGACCAGGCAACATTTTTCCAGTCTTCAACAGTCCAATTTTGGTGAGCTCGTGCAAATTGTAGCCTCTTTTTACTATTTGTAGTGGAGATGAGTAGTACCCGGTGGGGTCTTCTGCTGTTGTAGCCCATCCGCCTCAAGGTTGTGCGTGTTGTGGCTTCACAAATGCTTTGCTGCATACCTTGGTTGTAACGAGTGGTTATTTCAGTCAACGTTGCTCTTCTATCAGCTTGAATCAGTCGGCCCATTCTCCTCTGACCTCTAGCATCCACAAGGCATTTTTGCCCACAGGACTGCCGCATACTGGATGTTTTTCCCTTTTCACACCATTTTTTGTAAACCCTAGAAATGGTTGTGCGTGAAAATCCCAGTAACTGAGCAGATTGTGAAATACTCAGACCGGCCCGTCTGCACCAACAACCATGCCACACTCAAAATTGCTTAAGTCACCTTTCTTTCCCATTCTGACATTCAGTTTGGAGTTCAGGAGATTATCTTGACCAGGACCACCCCCCTAAATGCATTGAAGCAACTGCCATGTGATTGGTTGACTAGATAATTGCATTAATGAGAAATAGAACAGGTGTTCCTAATAATTATTTAGGTGAGTGTATATAGGGGAGCAAATCCTGCACTTGTGGCCCGTTGCTAATGGCGATCCCCAGCAAAAATGCATTTGGTGGAGGATGCCCGCAGCGAACCACAAGTACCACAATAGACATCCCACACAAGGTAGCAATTGTGTGGATGTCATAATCAATATAACAATATAACAAAATAGCAAAGACAGGTCTTACTAAACCCTCAAACTGGTTTTAAAATTGAGAGATTAGTCAACATGTCCTACGGTGTAGAACATGTCTAAGCCCAGGCACCACGCCAAGGTTTCTCAAGTAGCCCGGGACCTAACACTCTCCTAACTGGGCCGTATGGGCAATACCAGGAGCCAGTGGGCAAATTACAGGAGTATGAGGCCGACTCACAAACAACTCACCAGTTACCTCCAGCATGTATCCATGCTTGCAATGGGAGGAGGGAGGAGTCTGCGAGTCCCACTCAAGACTGGCTGATATGGCCCAGGCCTCACAGGTGCACCTAAATGTGGCCTATAGATGGAAAACAGGCACATTTAAATTGGAGTTTATACACCTCCAGAAATCTCTATATATACAAACTGAAAAGACTAGCGTGGTATTAGCAGGAGGTGCTCAAACCCACATGCAGTCGTGCATATATATAGGGGAGCAAATCCTGCACTTGTGGCCCATTGCTAATGGCGATCCCCAGCAAAAATGCATACGGTGGAGGATGCCCGCAGCGAACCACAAGTACCACAATAGACATCCCACACAAGGTAGCAATTGTGTGGATGTCATAATCAATATAACAATATAACAAAATAGCAAAGACAGGTGCACGCTGCGGTCTTACTAAACCCTCAAACTGGTTTTAAAATTGAGAGATTAGTCAACATGTCCTACGGTGTAGAACATGTCTAAGCCCGGGCACCACACCTCAGCTCCACTATACAGCGAGGACAAGCTACTAGAGGACAGTCAGCAGCTACTGGCCAGCCAAGCTGTGGAGAAGACATCCACCGCTTGCTCCGGTAGGCAAAAAAGTAGTGATAAGGAGAGTGGCATCAGAGCTGGTATTGCAAGCGGTCAGGATCTTGACCAGAGACCATTGAGGAATACATCAGAGATTTGCAGACAGTACTCGATGATGATGATGTAGCTGATTGCACTTGGGAGCCGGGTGAATCGCTAGTGTGGCCAGGAGTCACCAGGGTGGCAGCAGTGGGAGGTTGGGAGCCAAACGTGCCCGGGGTAGACCACCCGCTTTGCAGGAGCCTACCTGCCCAGAAAGTAGTGGTGCAGGGGTTCAAGGAAGCAGCGGCAGTAGCAGTCAGTCAGTGTGGGGTGTTGGGGGTAAAATCACCTACTCGGCGGTGTAGCTGTTTTTTGTTAAGCCACCGGAGGAGGTGAACATGGCCATTTGTAGAATCTGTGGGCAGAATGTGAAGCGTGGCCAGGATGCTAATGTTGGCATCACAGCCCTGCATCAACATATGCAGCATCACCATGAAGTGGCCTGGGAGAACCGTTCTCTGATGTGGTGGTCCAGCCTACCGCAGCAATTACTGCATCACCCAGTGGCATGCATCTGATTTCAGGCAGTCAAGGCTCCACCACCTCAGCCGAAGGGAGCTGTCTGTCCTTCCCATCATCTGCTAGTCCTGATGCTCCTGCTCATCAGTCATTCCGTCAGCAATCGATCACCGAAGCGATTGCCAAGAGACACCAGTATGCATGCACTCATCCAATGGCGCAGAAGCTGAATGTACTCCTGGCCAAGATGCTGGTGATGCAGTCCCTCCCTTTCCAAGTGGTGTACTCTACACCTTTCAGAGAACTGATGGCTTGTGCCGAGCCAAGGTGGAGAGTCCCAAGTCGTCATTTCTTTGCCACAAAGGCAGTACCAGCCCTGCACACGTAAGTAGAACAGAAGGTGTGCCAGTCCTTGAGCCTGTCGGTGTCTGCCAAAGTGCATGGCAGTGCCGATGTGTGGAGCTGTTACTACGGTCAGGGACAATACATGTCCTTTATGGGCCACTGGGTGAATGTGTTTCTTGCACAGCCACACAAGCAACTTGGCCAGGTGACGCCGCTTCCGCCTCCACGATCTCATGCCGTGGTCCTACCACAATGTCCGCCTCTTCCTCCTCATACTCCACTGCAGGGACAATTCACAGTGCCCCTCCAGCATACCACATGTGCAGGGCACGGCGGTGTCACGCTGTTCTGCAGCTCGTTTGCCTGGGCGAACGGAGTCACACAGGGGAGGAACTGCTCTGTGTCCTTCATCAAGAAATCGATTCCTGGCTTTCTCCGCGACAACTCAAAATTGGAACTATGGTGACTGACAACGGGAATAACATGGTGTGAAAGCTGAGTCAAGGAGGGCTGAGTCATGCGATCTGCATGGCACACGTGTTCAATCTGGTTGTCAAGTGCTTCCTGAAGTCTTCCACCCATCTGTAAGACATCCTAAAAATGGCCAGGAAACTTTGCATGCACTTCAGCCACTCGTACACTGCAAAGCACACCCTCCTTGAGTTGCAGTGGCAGAACATCATCCCCCAACATAGGCTGATATGCAATGTTTCCACCCGTTGGAACTCCACCCTCCATATGTTGGACCGAATATATGAACAGAGAAACGCTATAAACGATTTCTTGATAATCCAAACGGACAGGAGTAAATCCCTGTGTAACTTCGATGTCAGCCAGTGGCAGCTCATGCGTGACACCTGCCGTTTGCTCAGGTCCTTTGAGGAGGTCACATTATTTGTCAGTCGCCAGGACTACGGGATGAACAACGTCATTCCACTGCTTCATGTCCTGGAACAGATGCTGGTAAATCTGGCTGGTCAGGGGACTAGAGACGTGGTGCCTAGATCTCATGGGCCCTGTGGGGGCTGAACTGGAGGAGGAGGAGGACATTGGAGCACAAGCAATGTGTAGCGAAATGGGTGGTTTTTCTACACAGGTGACAGGAGAGGAGGAGCAGGAGCAGCTAGAGGAGCTACAAGGCGATGAGGAAGACAAGGCAGAGGACCCAGACACACCATGGCAAGCAGCTGTTGCTGGGTGATTCAATCATAAGAAGTGTGGAGCTTACAGAAAATGGTTTTGTGAGATGTCTCCCTGGGGCTACTGCTAGAAGAGATAGAAGACGTATTATTAATATTGTTAAGCAAGCAAAGCAGGAAGGGGACGTGGATGTTCTTGTCCATCTAGGGACAAATGACCTGGCTTGCAATGAAGTGTCAGAGGTGAAAAAATCTTTTATCACACTTGGTAATGACGTACAGGATTTTGCATCCACCATTTCATTTTCTGAAGTTCTGCCTGTGCATAATGTTCAGAATGATAGGCAGAGGCGCATAAAGGAGTTCAACATATGGCTTGGTAAATGGTGTCAAGAGCAAGGATTTGGCTTTGTTTCTCATGATAGCTCTACTTGGAATAGAAAGGAACTGTACAAAAAAGATGGTTTGCATCTTTCTCTCAAAGGAACAAATGTACTTAGTGAACAACTCCAAGAATTTGCGGAAGAGTATTTAAACTAGGAAGGGGGGGCAAAAGAGTGAAAATAAAAGAGTCCAATTGCCCCCGAAACAATGCCAGAACAGGTCAGAAGCACAGAGGTTAAGAAATGATAAGCTCAGAGTCCTGTCTACAAATGCTCGCAGTTTAGGTAAAAAAATCAATGAACTTGGGTCAATAATGGCATCTGAGAATGTAGATTTAGTGGCTGTTACGGAGACATGGTTTAATGAAAGAAATGACTGGGACATAACCATACCAGGGTACTCTTTATACAGAAGAGACAGAGAAGGCAAGAAAGGAGGAGGAGTGGCCCTGTATGTGAAAGATAGCATTAAATCTAACCTAATACAAGTTGGTGAGGCCAACATAGAGTCAGTTTGGGTTACATTGCAGTTTGCTAACCATGCAGTAACTCGTGTAGGTGTGATATATACACTGCGTGCAGAATTATTAGGCAAATGAGTATTTTGACCACATCATCCTCTTTATGCATGTTGTCTTACTCCAAGCTGTATAGGCTCGAAAGCCTACTACCAATTAAGCATATTAGGTGATGTGCATCTCTGTAATGAGAAGGGGTGTGGTCTAATGACATCAACACCCTATATTAGGTGTGCATAATTATTAGGCAACTTCCTTTCCTTTGGCAAAATGGGTCAAAAGAAGGACTTGACAGGCTCAGAAAAGTCAAAAATAGTGAGATATCTTGCAGAGGGATGCAGCACTCTTAAAATTGCAAAGCTTCTGAAGCGTGATCATCGAACAATCAAGCGTTTCATTCAAAATAGTCAACAGGGTCGCAAGAAGCGTGTGGAAAAACCAAGGCGCAAAATAACTGCCCATGAACTGAGAAAAGTCAAGCGTGCAGCTGCCAAGATGCCACTTGCCACCAGTTTGGCCATATTTCAGAGCTGCAACATCACTGTAGTGCCCAAAAGCACAAGGTGTGCAATACTCAGAGACATGGCCAAGGTAAGAAAGGCTGAAAGACGACCACCACTGAACAAGACACACAAGCTGAAACGTCAAGACTGGCCCAAGAAATATCTCAAGACTGATTTTTCTAAGGTTTTATGGACTGATGAAATGAGAGTGAGTCTTGATGGGCCAGATGGATGGGCCCGTGGCTGGATTGGTAAAGGGCAGAGAGCTCCAGTCCGACTCAGACGCCAGCAAGGTGGAGGTGGAGTACTGGTTTGGGCTGGTATCATCAAAGATGAGCTTGTGGGGCCTTTTCGGGTTGAGGATGGAGTCAAGCTCAACTCCCAGTCCTACTGCCAGTTTCTGGAAGACACCTTCTTCAAGCAGTGGTACAGGAAGAAGTCTGCATCCTTCAAGAAAAACATGATTTTCATGCAGGACAATGCTCCATCACACGCGTCCAAGTACTCCACAGCGTGGCTGGCAAGAAAGGGTATAAAAAAAGAAAATCTAATGACATGGCCTCCTTGTTCACCTGATCTGAACCCCATTGAGAACCTGTGGTCTATCATCAAATGTGAGATTTACAAGGAGGGAAAACAGTACACCTCTCTGAACAGTGTCTGGGAGGCTGTGGTTGCTGCTGCACGCAATGTTGATGGTGAACAGATCAAAACACTGACAGAATCCATGGATGGCAGGCTTTTGAGTGTCCTTGCAAAGAAAGGTGGCTATATTGGTCACTGATTAGTTTTTGTTTTGTTTTTGAATGTCAGAAATGTATATTTGTGAATGTTGAGATGTTATATTGGTTTCACTGGTAAAAATAAATAATTGAAATGGGTATATATTTGTTTTTTGTTAAGTTGCCTAATAATTATGCACAGTAATAGTCACCTGCACACACAGATATCCCCCTAAAATAGCTAAAACTAAAAACAAACTAAAAACTACTTCCAAAAATATTCAGCTTTGATATTAATGAGTTTTTTGGGTTCATTGAGAACATGGTTGTTGTTCAATAATAAAATTAATCCTCAAAAATACAACTTGCCTAATAATTCTGCACTCCCTGTAGACCACCTGGTCAAGTTAAAGAACTAGATGATCTACTAGTTGAAGAAATAGCTAAAATGACAATGAAAGGAGAAGTTATCATTATGGGAGATTTCAATCTTCCAGATATAAACTGGAAAACCAAAATAGCAAGTTCTACCAGGAGTACAGATATTCTAAATTCCCTACTGGGGTTATCTCTACAACAAGTGGTTGAGGAGCCAACCCGGAGGGAGGCCATTTTGGATTTGGTATTCACAAATGGGGATTCGGTATATGATGTCATTGTAGGCGAAACCTTGGGATCTAGTGATCACCAGTCAGTGTGGTTTAATATAAGAACTGTGAAAGAGTCCCACCACACAAAAACAAAAGTTTTAGATTTTAGAAAAACAGACTTTTCAAAAATGAAATTAGTAATAAATGAGTCCTTATCAGACTGGAACGGATTACATGGAGTCCAGGAGAAATGGGACTACTTAAAAGGTGCATTATTGAAGGCAACAGAAAATTGCATTAGACTTGTCAGTAAAAGCAAAAAAAGGAAGAGACCACTGTGGTACTCAGCAGAAGTGGCCCAAATCATTAAAAATAAAAAGCTAGCATTTTGTAATTATAAAAAAACCCAGAGCAATGAAGATAAGGAAATCTACAAGATTAGGCAGAGAGAGGCCAAGCAAGTTATAAGAACTTCTAAAGCGCAGGCAGAAGAAAAACTAGCTCAGTCTATGAAAAAAGGGGATAAGACATTCTTCAGATATATAAATAAAAAAAGGAAATTAAAACAAGGAATAACTAAATTAAAAACAAAGGACGGAAGGTATGTAGAAGAGAATAAAGGGCTAGCCGACTGCCTTAATGAATACTTCTGTTCAGTTTTTACAAAAGAAAAAGGAGAAGGACCTCCACTAGAAAGGATGACTAATAAATCATTTGATGCATGTATCTTTACAGAGGAAGATGTTCTAAGTTTGCTGTCTAAGGTGAAGACAAATAAGTCACAGGGGCCTGATGAGATACACCCAAAATTATTATAAGAGCTCAGTGGTGAGCTGGCAAAACCGCTAACAGATTTATTTAACCAATCATTAGTAACAGGAGTCGTCCCGGAAGATTGGAAATTGGCAAATGTCGTGCCCATTCACAAGAAAGGTAGTAGGGAGGAATCGAGCAACTATAGACCAGTGAGTCTGACATCAATAGTAGGCAAATTAATGGAAACCCTATTAAAGGATAGGATTGTGGAACATCTAAAATCCCATGGATTGCAAGATGAAAAACAACATGGGTTTACTTCAGGGAGATCATGTCAAACAAATCTTATAGATTTTTTTGACTGGGTGACTAAAATAATAGACGGTGGAGGTGCAGTAGACATCGCATATCTAGATTTTAGTAAGGCTTTTGACACTGTCCCACATAGAAGACTTTATCAATAAACTGCAGTCATTGAGCATGGACTCCCATATTGTTGAGTGGATTAGGCAGTGGTTGAGTGACAGACAACAGAGGGTTGTAGTCAATGGAGAACATTCAAAACAAGGTCATGTTACCAGTGGGGTTCCACAGGGATCTGTACTGGGACCAATTTTGTTTAATATCTTCATAAGTGATATTGCAAAAGGCCTAGATGGGAAGGTGTGTCTTTTTGCGCATGACACAAAGATATGTAACAGGGTTGATGTTCCTGGAGGGAAACGCCAAATGGAAAAGGATTTAGGAAAACTAGAAGAATGGTCAGAACTCTGGCAACTGAAATTTAATGTGGATAAGTGCAAGATAATGCACCTGGGGCGTAAAAACCCAAGGGCAGAATATAGAATATTTGACACAGTCCTGACCTCAGTATCTGAGGAAAGGGATTTAGGAGTAATTATTTCAGAAGACTTAAAGGTGGGAAGACAATGTAATAGGGCAGCACGAAATGCCAGCAGAATGCTTGGATGTATAGGGAGAGGTATAAGCAGTAGAAAGAGTGAAGTGCTTATGCCGCTGTACAGAACACTGGTGAGACCTCACTTGGAGTATTGTGCGCAGTACTGGAGGCCATATCTCCAGAAGGATATAGATACTCTAGAGAGAGTTCAGAGAAGAGCTACTAAACTAGTACATGGATTGCAGGATAAAACTTACCAGGAAAGGTTAAAGGACCTTAACATGTATAGCTTGGAAGAAAGAAGAGACAGAGGGGATATGATAGAAACTTTTAAATACATAAAGGGAATCAACTCGGTAAAGGAGGAAAGCATATTTAAAAGAAGAAAAACTATCACAAGAGGACACAGTTTTAAATTAGAGGGGCAAAGGTTTAAAAGTAATATAAGGAAGTATTACTTTACTGAGAGAGTAGTGGATGCATGGAATAGCCTTCCTGCAGAAGTGGTAGCTGCAAATACAGTGAAGGGGTTTAAGCGTGCATGGAATAGGCATATGGCTATCCTTCATATAAGATAGGGCCAGGGGCTATCCATAGTATTCAGATATATTGGGCAGACTAGATGGGCCAAATGGTTCTTATCTGCCGACACATTCTATGTTTCTATGTTTCTATGCAGTGGAGATGGAGGCAGGGAGTCCCTCCGAGTCACTTGCACAAATGGCCCAATGCATGCTCTCTTGCTTGTGTAGTGACAGCCGAATTGTCACCATTCGGCAGAGGGATAACTTCTGTCTCTCCACCTTGTTGGACACTGGCTACCAGTCCAAAATAGGGGTATTTTTTACACCCACTGAGAGGGAGGACAAACTGAACTACTATAGAGACATCCTATGTAGTAAGTTGGCTGCTGCCTGTCTACACCATCGTCCATCCTCTCGCAGGTCTGACCGGGGGGGCCCTCTGAGCTCACGTTCCTCTGCCATGGCTGCTGTGGCAAGGTGAGGGGGGGGGGTTATGAGCAGTTCCAGCTACATCAGCAGCAACTTGAGTCTAGAGTCGCTGATGAGCAGCTTTCTTCACCCGCCTAGTGAAGAAACTGCTCACGAGCATCAGCAGCTAGACCTGGAGCAGGACCTGAACCAGCAGGTGGTGGCCTACTTGGAGTGCACCCTGCCATCACACATTGAAGATCCGCTGAAATACTGAGCAGCCAAACTGGATTTGTGACCGCAACTTGCAGAGTTTGCCCTGGAAAAGCTGTCCTACCTAGCCAGTAGTGTGGCATCAGAATAGGTGTTTAGTGCAGCGGGGGCCATAGTAACCCAAAGAAGAACTCGCCTGTTCACCCAAAATGTGGAGAGACTGACATTTGTCAAGATGAATCAGTCGTGGATCAGCCAGGATTTCCACCCACCAATGCCTGATGTATCACACTAGATCATCCATGGTGCCACACTAACACTTTGACAAAAGAGACCGGTTTCTTCTGGCTACATGCCTCAGCTACTATTATGATGCTGCCACCCGCCTGATGCCACACATATGATGCCAAGTGCTCCTTCTTACACCCACCATCTTCAGCTGGTACTGGTATTGCCACCCACCTCCTCACTCTGTCACCAGGTCACTCTGTGGTCTCCTGATGCTGTTGCCACCTCCACACTATGTCACCTTGCCACTCTGTGGTCTCCTCATGTGGCTGCCACCTCCACACTATGTCACCTTGCCACTCTGTGGTCTCCTGATGCTGCTGCCACCTCCACACTATGTCACCTTGCCACTCTGTGGTCTTCTTATGCTGATGACACCTCCACACTATGTCACCTTGCCACTCTGTGGCCTCCTGATGCTGCTGCTGCCACCTCCACACTGTCATTTTGCCACTCTGTGGCCTCCTTCTGATGCTGCTGCCGCCTCCTCCACACTCTGTCATTGTGCCACTCTGTAGCCTCCTGATGATGCTGCTGCCACCTCCACACTGTCATTTTGCCACCCTGCTGCCTCCTCCTTATAAAGCTGCTGCCATCTCCACACTCTGTAATTGTTCCACTCGGTGGCCTCCTCCTGATGCTGCTGTTGCCACCTCCACACTGTCATTTTGCCACCCTGCGGCCTCCTCCTTATAATGCTGCTGCCATATCCACACTCTGTCATTGTGCCACTCTGTGGTCTCCTCCTGATGCTGTTGCCACCTCCAGACTCTGTCATTGGGCCACTCTGTAGTCTCCTCATGCTGCTTCCACCTCACCACTATGTCATAGGGCTACTCTGTGGCCTCCTAATGGTGCCGCCACCTGCACACTGTCAATGTGCCACCCTGTGGCCTCCTCCTGATACTGTTGCTGCCGCCATCTCCACACTCTGTCATTGTTCCACACTGTGGCCTCCTGATGCTGCTGCTGCTACCTCCACGCTGTCATTGTGCCACTCTGTGGCCTCCTCCTGATGCTGTTGCCACCTCCAGACTCTGTCATTGGGCCACTCTGTGGTCTCCTCATGCTGTTCCCACCCTCCCCACTTCATAACTGGGCCACTATTTTGCCTTTCGGCCTGGCTGACATAATCATTTATTTGACCCTTCTTGTGATCTGTTAGAAGGAATGAAAACTGAGACGCACAAGGGACTCTGTCTATGTAACAACTGTAAGGCCTGCATGACATGGTCCCTTTTTTGCATCAGAATTGGCTTATGATTTGGTGGTTGAAAGCAGGAGTGGGTACAAAATGCAGAAGACATGCAAATATTCCATTCACGTGTCATCTCTGTTTTGCATCCACTCCTGTTTTTTTTAGGCTCTAGCAATACTGATGGATTACTGACTAAATGCTGATCGAGTGAAGGCGGATGCTCTACAGACAGGATCTGTTTTTTAGGGGTTATAGTTCTGACAGATCAGAGGAAGGACAAAATAGTCACGTCAACACAAACTTACTGCTTGACACCCTCTCCACTCAGTCGAGGGGGCTCTACTTGTATAAGCTTCCAACGGTGTAAAAGGAGTGCGCTTCTTATTGACGCTAACATTGACCTGTAAGGCTGAGTTCACACTTGAGTTATTTAGTCAGTTTTGGCCCCGTGACTACCCAAATAAGTGAAGTGTGCAGTGATTCTAAGAGTGACGCTTGTCATCTGCATGTCATACTGACTCACAGTATTGTTTCACTACTACAGCAGACTCCCTATGGTCTGTGGAGACTGTCTTAACTCCACATTGGCAGCATAACATTAAACCAACATCACATCAATTTCATAGTTTTTTGGACAGGACAATTAAAACATATAAGACTCACCCAGATTTTAGCAGTCAACACAGGGAGGGACAGAGGGTCATTTTATAAGAATAAAATTTCTTACCGCGCAGCTGCTTTATGGTCTGTTCCTCCCGGTGGAGCACATGTTGTTGTTGATCCAAATGGTCTTACTAGATGTCCTGCTCCATGTTGGGCACCATTTTCTGTGGTCGCAAACCAACCTTCTGATGTGATGCGGTGTCCTAATAGTTCTGAAGTTGAGTGAGCCGACTCGAGGTCAAGACACAGAGACACAGCAAGATGTGTTTCTCGTAATGCCCTTTTTAATTGTAATTAGCAGTGCACGTATTTATACACAGACAAACGCAATAAAAAGTGTTTTAGTGTAGACAAGCTTTGAGTTACTGAAAGCTTGTTCAGATCCGAGGTGGCTTTGAGATAAATACACACTGAGATCCCAGAACTCCACCCTTGAATTTTCACTCCGTTGCAGTGAATATTCTCTCTTCCAGCTGGGAGATATTCAACCACTCTGCACTGAAGCCTGAATGGTCAAACATCTGATTTCTTTATCCAACAGTACATGTATTTATGAGACATCATGGCGGGAAATTCCAGATGAAACTGGAATGAGTCAGATGTGTTATTTAAAACAGTAAAACTGCTCCTTTAGACAATACTGGTGTTTGCTATATACAATCTTTTTGTATACATAAATGGAATCTTTTACATATCAGCTAAGTTAATTACTTTGTTACAGTTTGCAATCATGTAAGTTCGGTTCCTTTCATCATTAGTTATTTGGTGTAATCTCTAATAACTCTGTTCAGAGGGTAATGGAGAGGTGCTAGTATATTTTCAAGTGATACCTGTCTTTTTGTAGTGTCAACATCTGGTAGGGTGTAGGATGTGTTTGCATGCTGTAATTAAGAGCACTCTTGAACACTGCATTTCAATGAAGGAAATGAAGTATATTGTCTCTAGACCCTGTGTAATCAATACAAGGGACAGTTCCTGATTCCTATATCAAAATATATAATATATATATAACATTAATTTCAACTAGTAGAATTATGAGAATGCCTTTCAACCGAACCATTGATCCCAACTTTTTATGCAAAAAAAAAAAATTTGGATCATTTTAAATCTGAGAGCAGCACTGTGTGTCCTCCTGGGTACGTTCTCTGTGTGTTTGCTGAAGGTATGCAAACCCTCCACAATAGATATGATATTAGAGATGAACAGAGCACAACAGCATAGAGCGATTATACACACGATTACCCCCACTATGGTGACTACCAGTCTTTGTATAAATGCAGTTCCAGGCAACCATCCAAAAATCCAGTCCCACCAATTTTTACTGATATCCTCCTTGATGTCTTTTGCTAACTCACTTAGTGTCTTGATATGGCCTTGTATTCATTTTGAATGATCGCTCAGATTGAAACAACACATACCTTCAAAAGAATCACATCCCTTATTGTGCTTAAGCAAGAGGTAATCTATAATCAGCCTATTTTGTAATATTGCCTGTCTAGTGCTCTGGAGATCCATCAATAGTTCAGACAGAGCACTAGATGTGTGGTTTATCCCCTTTGCTAGTGCACAGGCGATCTTACTCAGTTGTCTGTGATTTGCTGTTTCAAGGCCACTAGGGATACGGCCAGGGAGATATATTCAGCTTCAGAGACCAAATTTTCTGCTGAGTCACAGTTGCTTGGAAGAGTATTAAATTTGGATGTGTGTATACATCAGTATCCTCCATACAGGAGTCATTCCACACTGCACTATAATAAATTCTTAGGACATTAACTGGGGTGGGAACAGCTAAAAAGCAGGTAGAAAACAAATCATATGAATTGTAGTGATCAGTAATGCAAAAATCAGAAGAATTCAGTATATTGGCAGCAATGAATGCCCATATGTTGTCCTTTGTGTCTAATAGGCTTGGCTTCAATCGCAGAGTGGAGACGTGAATGTCTCTTGTGTCTCTCACTTCCTGGCGTGAGGAAGAGTATATCGAGGGTAGGTTCTCGGGGTGGTGAGCACATATTGCCACAAGCCAAACAGTGGCTGCTAGCATTGTGCCTGCTGCAAAGAGTGCCATTGCTGCACAGATGTGAGGTCTTCCAGGGGTAGGGGTGTACATTGGCATTGTACGAAACACTGATGCTTCCTTCTTCAAAATGACTGGATCCAAATGGAAACTCGTCTGCTTCTGGTCACTCGGTCACTCGGGCATGGGACTCAGATTTGGGGCTTCCTTAAATCGGGATGTATGAATCCAAGCAGGGGAGTTGTCTGTCAACACTGCAGTTCTGGTCACGGCCTGGACTGTCACATTGGTCCATAGGGCAGGTCCAGCGACTTCAACTTATGGACGGCTTTCACCAGGACTCTGTCTCCAAGCTTGAATGGGTGGGTCGGTGCACCTGTTGGCAAAGGAAATGAGAGCGAAATATCACCATAGTCACTGTTTCATTTTTCAATCAGTTTTGCCACATATTCCTCTTGTATTTGCTGCAAGTCTCCAGGCATAAGAATTAATGTACTCATTGTCCATGGGGTTGGGAAGGGTCTCCCCATAAAAATCTCGAAAGGAGATAGCTTTGTTCTTGGGTCTGGAGTCATTCTGACTTCAGCAAGAATAGCTGGTAAGTACTGGTCCCACTTATGGTAGGTACCCTCAGTTGCTTTTCTTAGTTTGTCCTTCAGTGTGCGATTCATTATTTCAACGACTCCTGCACTCTGGGGATGGTATTGTATATGGAACTTCCAACCTATAGCCAACTGTTCAGCTATGGACTGTTACCTTTGCTGTGAATTGGGTTCCATTATCAGAGCTGATTCTGACTGGGCATCCCCACCATGATTTCCTTACACAAGATTTTAGCTACAGTTTTTGCATCCTCTTATCTTACCACAAAAGCTTCTGGCCATCTGCTGAACCTGTGAACAATTACCAAAATAATTTTACACCCATTTGCTGCTTTTGGCATGTGTGTAAAATCAATTTGCAGTTCCTGAAATGGTCCCTGTGGGGGCAGTACGTGTTCATGGTGGCCTACTTTCTTCCCCTGAACATTGTTTCTAGCACAGGTGAGTAGTGTTGAGCGAACAGTTCGAGCATAGTTCGGGTCCGTACCGAATTTTGGGGTGTTCGTGACACGGACCCGAACCCGAACTTTTTCGTAAAAGTTCGGGTTCGGGTTCGTCGTTCGGCATGTATTTTGGCGCATTTTGAAAGGCTGCAAAGCAGCCAATCAACATGCATCATACTACTTGCCCTAAGATGCCATCGCAGCCATGCCTACTATTGGCAAGGCTGTGATTGGCCAAGTGCAGCATGTGACTCAGCCTCTTTATAAGCTTGTGCGCACGTCGGGACGTGCTCACTCCCGATGTGAATAGAACAGGGATAGACGCAGCTGATGCTAGGGCGAGAATAGGCAGGGATAATTGAATAACTGGAAGCAAATTTCTCTCCTCCACCTGTGATTCATCTGAACAACTGCAGCTGAGCTGCTTTTTTGATAGGGATTGGCTATTTTTAGAGTGGCCAGAGTGATTTTTCCATCCACATGTACCTGGGCTGACCGCCGGCCGCCATTTTGCGACTTGTAGTGCTGCAGCAGAAGCTGCCACAGTGTGCATTCCAAAGCTCCAAACAAGTCAGACATCTACACCTGGGATTCAGACCAATAGCGATTTAGCAGCACAGTCCAAGGCTATTTTTTTTAAAGGTTGTGCAGACCATTTTGTGGCACATGTTACTGGGCTGATAGGCGGCGGCCATCTTGGGACTAGTGCTGCAGCACAATCTCTCCCAACGTCCATTAATCACTTGTAATAGTGGTCTGTGCCATAGAAATCCTACATCAGGGACTTGGGTGTGCTTGTGTCACCCCTACTAATACCAGTCCACCTGTAATCCATACAGTGAAAAGCCATAAAGTATTCCAGTGAGGGAATTTTTTTTTTATTTAAAAAAGGCCAAGTTAGTTTATCTGGCGTTCAATATACTAGATACAGTTAGGCCTGCGTTTCATACATCTGGAATTAGCAAACTAATGTGCTGGGGTTGGGAAAACATATATGTACCCATACTAGAATCTGTCAAAGAAAGCGGTACTCACATATAACAGTCATTCCATCTGTAATCCATACAGTCAAAAGACTGAAAGTATTCCAGTGAGGGAATTTTTTTTATTTAAAAAAGGCAAAGTTAGTTTATCTGGCGTTCAATATACTAGATACAGTTAGGCCTGCGTTTCATACATCTGGAATTAGCAAACTAATGTGCTGGGGTTGGGAAAACATATATGTACCCATACTAGAATCTGTCAAAGAAAGCGGTACTCACATATAACAGTCATTCCATCTGTAATCCATACAGTCAAAAGACTGAAAGTATTCCAGTGAGGGGATTTTTATTATTTAAAAAAGGCCAAGTTAGTTTATCTGGCGTTTAATATACTAGATACAGTTAGGCCTGCGTTTCATACATCTGGAATTAGCAAACTAATGTGCTGGGGTTGGGAAAACATATATGTACCCATACTAGAATCTGTCAAAGAAAGCGGTACTCACATATAACAGTCATTCCATCTGTAATCCATACAGTCAAAAGACTGAAAGTATTCCAGTGAGGGGATTTTGCTTATAAAAAATAATATATTTCATTGTGGTGAGAGTTGAATCGCAACAATGAAGAAAAATACTATTAAGGGACGAGGACGCGGTCGTGGTGGTGTCCGTGGAGCCTCTGTTGCTGGTAGAGGACGTGGCCGTTCGGCCCCAGGCGCACACAGTAGGGAACGAACTCCCTCAACTAGCCGGCAGAATGTACCGCAATATCTCGTGGGGCCCAATGCCGCTCTTAGGATGGTAAGGCCTGAGCAGGTACAGGCATTAATCGATTGGGTGGCCGACAGTGCTTCCAGCACGTTCACCACATGGTCTTCCACCCAGTCTTCTGCGGAAAGCGCACAGGTGGCACCTGAAAACCAAGCCCATCAGTCTGTCACATCACCCCCAAGCATATCAGGGAAACGGTCTGAGCCACAAGTTATGCAGCAGTCTCTTCTTCTGTTTGAAGACTCTGCTTCCAGGGTTTCCCAGGGGCGTCCACCTAGCCCTTCCCCAGTGGAGGAAGACATACCATGCACTGACGCACAACCACTTATGTCTCCAGATGAAGAGGACATGGGAATACCACCACAGCAGAGTCACCGACTCTCTGATGATGACGAAACACAGGTGCCCACTGCCGCGTCTTTTTGCAGTGTGCAGACTGAACAGGAGGAGGTCAGGGAGGGAGACTGGGTGGAAGACGATGCAGAGGACGATGAGGTCTTAGACCCCACATGGACTGAAGGTCGTGGCGATGACTTTCACAGTTCAGAGGAAGAGGTAGTGGTGAGACCGAGACAACAGCGAAGCCAAAGAGGGAGCAGGGGGCCAAAGCAGACGAGCCGCCGCCCCCAGAGTTCGCCTGCTACTGGACATCGCCAACAGGGACCCAGCCCCACAAAGGCAGCTTCAAAGAGTTCCCTGGCATGGCACTTCTTTAAACAATGTCCTACCGACAAGACCCGAGTGACTTGCACGCTCTGCCATCAGAGCCTGAGGCGAGGCATTAACGTTCTGAACCTCAGCACAACCTGCATGACCAGGCATCTACATGCAAAGCATGAACTGCAGTGGGGTACACACCTTAAAAACCAGGCACTCGCTGAGGCTCCCCCTGCTCCCTCTACCGCTGCTGCCTCGGCTTCCGCCTCGAGAGGAATGTTGCCACCTGCCGAGCAGCAAACAGAGGATGTGCCACCGACACCACCACCACCGCCACCGTCAACTAGCGTCTCCACTATATCACACAGCAGCGTTCAGCTCTCAAAATCTCAAACCTTAGAGAGGAAGCGCAAATTCCCCCCGAGTCACCCTCGAGCCCTTGGCCTGAACGCCAGCATTTCTAAACTGCTGGCCTTTGAAATGCTGTCATTCCGGCTGGTGGACACAGACAGCTTCAAACAGCTGATGGCCATGGCTGTCCCGCAGTATGTGGCATCATTCTCTGCCTCCTGTAGCCTCCTCCTCCTACTCGGCTTCCTCCTCCACTGCTTCCACCAGCTCATCCGGTCAGCCACACACCTTCACCACCAACTTCAGCACAGCCCGGGGTAAACGTCAGCAGGCCATTCTGAAACTCATATGTTTGGGGGACAGGCCCCACAGCGCAAAGGAGTTGTGGCGGGGTATTGAACAACAGACCGACGAGTGGTTTCTGCCGGTGGGCCTCAAGCCAGGCCTGGTGGTATGCGATAATGGGCGAAATCTCGTGGCAGCTCTGGGACTAGCCGGTTTGACGCACATCCCTTGCCTGGCGCATGTGCTGAACTTGGTGGTGCAGAGGTTCATTCACCACTACCCCAACATGTCAGAGCTGCTGCATAAAGTGCGGGCCGTCTGTGCGCGCTTCCGCCGTTCACATCCTGCCGCTGCTCGCCTGTCTGCGCTACAGCGGAACTTCGGCCTTCCCGCTCACCGCCTCATATGCGACGTGCCCACCCGGTGGAACTCCACCTTGCACATGCTGGAGAGACTGTGCGAGCAGCAGCAGGCCATAGTGGAGTTTCAGCTGCAGCACGCTCGCGTCAGTCGTACTGCCGAACAGCACCACTTCACCACCAATGATTGGGCCTCCATGCGAGACCTGTGTGCCCTGCTGCGCTGTTTCGAGTACTCCACCAACATGGCCAGTGGCGATGACACTGTTATCAGCGTTACAATACCACTTCTATGTCTCCTTGAGAAAACACTTAGGGCAATGATGTTAGAGGAGGTGGCCCAGGTGGAGGAGGAGGAGGAGGATGAGGGCTCGTTTCTAACACTTTCGGGCCAGTCTGTTCGAAGTGGCTCAGAGGGAGGTTTGTTTAAGCAGCAGAGGACAGGTTCACAAGTCGCCAGCCAAGGCACTGTACTGGAGGACGAGGAGGATGAGGAGGAGGAGGTGGAGGGGGACGAGGATGACGCAAGTTCACAGCGGGGTGGCAGCCCAGGCCCATCACTGGTGCGTGGCTGGGGGGATACGGTGGACGATGACGATACGCCTCCCACAGAGGACAGCTTGTCCTTACCCATGGGTAGCCTGGCCCACATGAGCGAATATATGCTCCAATGCCTGCGCAACGACAGCAGAGTTGCCCACGTTTTAACGTGTGCAGACTACTGGGTGGCCACCCTGCTGGATCCCCGGTATAAAGACAATGTGCCCACTTTAATTCCTGAACTGGAGCGCGACCGTAAGATGCGCGAGTACAAGCGCACGCTGATAGAGGCGCTCTTGAGAGCATTCCCACATGTCACAGGGGAACAGGTGGAAGGTGAAGGCAGAGGAGTGGCAAGAGGTCGCCAACGCAGCTGTGTCACGGCCAGCTCATCTGAGGGCAGGGTTAGCATGGCAGAAATGTGGAAAAGTTTTGTCTCCACGCCACAGCTATCTGCACCGACACCTGATACGGAACGTGTTAGCAGGAGGCAGCATTTCACTAACATGGTTGAACAGTATGTCTGCACACCCCTCCACATCCTGACGGATGGTTCGGCCCCATTCAACTACTGGGTTTCGAAATTGTCCACGTGGCCAGAGTTAGCATGTTATGCCTTGGAGGTGCTTTCCTGCCCGGCGGCCAGCGTTTTATCTGAACGCGTATTCAGCACGGCAGGGGGCGTCATTACTGACAAGCGCAGCCGCCTGTCCACAGCCAACGTGGACAAGCTGACCTTCATAAAGATGAACCAGGCATGGATCCCACAGGACCTGTCCCTCCCTTGTGCAGAGTAGTCCTTATTAACTGCCTAAAACATGTCTTGTTGTGCTACGGGCCACTTCTTTATTTGATACAAATTTTATGAAACCCACAGTTGAATGAAACTCTTCTCTGTCTGGGCGCCGGGGCCTAACCAGATGAAAGTGGCCGGTTAAACTAACGGGTGACATGAAGCCATAACCTCTGCCATGCTACCTCTGTCTTCTGTCTGGGTGCTGAGTCAAATAAAGCGGTCTTCTGCTGTGCTGGGGGATATGAAGCTAATCTCTGACCTCTCTCCTCTGTCTGGGTCCAAAGGCCTAAATCACTGAAAGAGGCCTTCTCCTGTGGTGTGTGATATGATGCCAGAATATGTGCTGTGGGGCCTCTCTCCTCTTCCTGGGTGCAGGGGTCAAATAAACTAAATTGTGGCCTACTCCTGTGGTGGTTGATATGATGCCTGATTCTCTGATGTGGAACCTCTCTCCTCTGTTTGGGTGAAGGGGTCAAAGTAACTAAATGGTGGCTTCTCCTGTGGTGGCTGATATGATGCCAGAATATGTGCTGTGGTGCCTCTCTCCTCTTCCTGGGTGCAGGGGTCAAAGTAACTAAATGGTGGCTTCTCCTGTGGTGGCTGATATGATGCCAGAATATGTGCTGTGGGGCCTCTCTCCTCTTCCTGGGTGCAGGGGTCAAAGTAACTCAATGGTGGCTTCTCCTGTGGTGGCTGATATGATGCCAGAATATGTGCTGTGGTGCCTCTCTCCTCTGTCTGGGTCCAAAGGCCTAAATCACTGAAAGAGGCCTTCTCCTGTGGTGTGTGATATGATGCCTGAATATGTGCTGTGGTGCCTCTCTCCTCTTCCTGGGTGCGGGGGTCAAAGTAACTCAATGGTGGCTTCTCCTGTGGTGGCTGATATGATGCCAGAATATGTGCTGTGGTGCCTCTCTCCTCTTCCTGGGTGCGGGGGTCAAAGTAACTCAATGGTGGCTTCTCATGTGGTGGCTGATATGATGCCAGAATATGTGCTGTGGGGCCTCTCTCCTCTTCCTGGGTGCAGGGGTCAAAGTAACTCAATGGTGGCTTCTCCTGTGGTGGTTAGTATGATGCCAGAATATGTGCTGTGGGGCCTCTCTCCTCTTCCTGGGTGCAGGGGTCAAAGTAACTCAATGGTGGCTTCTCCTGTGGTGGCTGATATGATGCCAGAATATGTGCTGTGGTGCCTCTCTCCTCTTCCTGGGTGCGGGGGTCAAAGTAACTCAATGGTGGCTTCTCCTGTGGTGGCTGATATGATGCCAGAATATGTGCTGTGGGGCCTCTCTCCTCTTCCTGGGTGCAGGGGTCAAAGTAACTCAATGGTGGCTTCTCCTGTGGTGGTTAGTATGATGCCAGAATATGTGCTGTGGGGCCTCTCTCCTCTTCCTGGGTGCAGGGGTCAAAGTAACTCAATGGTGGCTTCTCCTGTGGTGGCTGATATGATGCCAGAATATGTGCTGTGGTGCCTCTCTCCTCTTCCTGGGTGCGGGGGTCAAAGTAACTCAATGGTGGCTTCTCCTGTGGTGGCTGATATGATGCCAGAATATGTGCTGTGGGGCCTCTCTCCTCTTCCTGGGTGCAGGGGTCCAAGTAACTCAATGGTGGCTTCTCCTGTGCTGATTGATATAAAGCTGATGGTTGTGCCATCTGACATGGTTGCCAGGGTCTGATTCAATGGGGGCCTACTCCTGTGGTGGGTGATCTAAATGCCTGATTCTCTGCTGTGAAACCTCTCTCCTCCGTCTGGGTGTAGGGGTCAAAGTCTTTCAAAGTCGCCTTCTCCTGTGCTGATTGATATGAAGCTGATGGTTGTGCCATCTGACATGGTTGCCGGGGTCCCATTAAATTGTGGCCTACTCCTGTGGTGGTTGATATGATGCCTGATTCTCTGATGTGGAACCTCTCTCCTCTGTTTGGGTGAAGGGGTCAAAGTAACTAAATGGTGGCTTCTCCTGTGGTGGCTGATATGATGCCAGAATATGTGCTGTGGGGCCTCTCTCCTCTTCCTGGGTGCAGGGGTCAAAGTAACTCAATGGTGGCTTCTCCTGTGGTGGCTGATATGATGCCAGAATATGTGCTGTGGTGCCTCTCTCCTCTTCCTGGGTGCGGGGGTCAAAGTAACTCGATGGTGGCTTCTCCTGTGGTGGCTGATATGATGCCAGAATATGTGCTGTGGTGCCTCTCTCCTCTTCCTGGGTGCGGGGGTCAAAGTAACTCAATGGTGGCTTCTCCTGTGGTGGCTGATATGATGCCAGAATATGTGCTGTGGTGCCTCTCTCCTCTTCCTGGGTGCAGGGGTCAAAGTAACTAAATGGTGGCTTCTCCTGTGGTGGTTGATATGATGCCTGATTCTCTGCTGTGAAACCTCTCTCCTCCATCTGGGTGTAGGGGTCAAAGTCTTTCAAAGTCGCCTTCTCCTGTGCTGATTGATATAAAGCTGATGGTTGTGCCATCTGACATGGTTGCCAGGGTCTGATTCAATGGGGGCCTACTCCTGTGGTGGGTGATCTAAATGCCTGATTCTCTGCTGTGAAACCTCTCTCCTCCGTCTGGGTGTAGGGGTCAAAGTCTTTCAAAGTCGCCTTCTCCTGTGCTGATTGATATGAAGCTGATGGTTGTGCCATCTGACATGGTTGCCGGGGTCCCATTAAATTGGGGCCTACTCCTGTGGTGGGTGATCTAAATGCCTGATTCTCTGCTTTGAAACCTCTCTCCTCCGTCCGGGTGTAGGGGTCAAAGTCTGTCAAAGTCGCCTTCTCCTGTGCTGATTGATATAAAGCTTATGCTTGTGCCATCTGACATGGTTGCCGGGGTCTGATTCAATGGTGGCCTACTCCTGTGGTGGGTGATCTAAATGCCTGATTCTCTGCTGTGTAACCTCTCTCCTCCGTCTGGGTGTAGGGGTCAAAGTAACTAAATGGTGGCCTACTCCTGTGGTGGGTGATATGATGCCTGGTTCTCTGCTGTGGGACCTCTCTCCTTTGTCTGGGTGCTGTGGTCAAAATAATAGTAAGTGACCTTCTCCATTGGTGGGTGACTTGAAGCCTGATTCTGTGCTATGGGACCTCACTCCAATTAATATTGTTTAATTTTTATTTATTTTATGTTAACTCATCATTTCCCTATCTACATTTGTTTGCAGGGGATTTAACTACATTTTGCTGCCTTTTGCAGCCCTCTAGCCCTTTCCGGGTGTGTTTTACAGCCTTTTTAGTGCCCAAAAGTTCGGGTCCCCATTGACTTCTATGGGGTTCGGGTTCGGGATGAAGTTCGGGTCGAGTTCGGATCCCGAACCCGAACATTTTTCGAAAGTTCGGCCGAACTCGTCGAACCCGAAACATCCAGGTGTTCGCTCAACTCTACAGGTGAGACATCTTGAAATTATACTTTCTGTAACTTGCTTTAGATTCTCTGCAGAAAACCTTTTACTTACCTCCTCCATTGTTTGCTTGAGTCCTTCGTGGCCTAAACCATGTATTTGGAGTATAAGAATGGGGGCTGCTATTTGGGGAATTTCTACCACTCCTCCCTTTGACCATAGACCGTTAGCGTCTTTGGTCAACCCTTGGAGCTCCCAGTAAGCGATGTCTGCTGATGTTGTGAATGTTTGGAGTTGGAACAACATGATGTTATTTTCAGGTGTGAGCGGTACTAGCGGGTGATTAAAAAAAACCTAGGTAGCATAATTTTGTGTGACACGGGAAGCTGCTTTTTCATGCCTGTTTGCTAACCTGTTTCCCTAGGCAACTAGTGTCATTGAAGTCGTGTGTTCCTGACACTTAATGACTGCAATGTCCTCTGGGAGTTAAATAGCTGCAAGGAGATTTGAAATGAGTTGTGCATTCACTACTGGTTTGCCTGTCGCTGTTGTGCTTAGCGACTTCTGGCAGTAAATTTTCAACAAATGTCTGTGTATACACCAATCCCATATTATCTGCAGTTGCCAAACCTGCCCCCTCTATCCAAATCTGTCTAAATCTCTTTGCAAAATGTGACACACTTTCTCCAGGTTTCTGATACACGCTGTGGCTATCCCAATATATTTTCTATCACCATGCATCTTTTACAATTGTGCCAATACTTGAGTCCACATTGTCTCTGTCTGGACAGAAGTCCATAAGGGATAATGGGCAGGCGTGATATCTGCACTGGGTATTGCAAGAGTGTCACTTGTTTCAAAGTTAAAACCTCCCTCTGCAGAATCCTGATATCCTGTGACTCCCTCTAGAATTAATCTATAATCCTCTTCGGTAAACTGTTGACCTTTACACATTCTTTTCAAGTAAGACACAGTGGCAGCGGGGTTTTTCCTGGGATCTGGAGAAATCTTTATAATATCATTTAAAATAGTGGATGGTAATGGATTCATTACCATCTGATTCCCCATTATTACAAAAGGAAATGCTTCAGCTGCTATGGGAGGGGTTCAAAACTGGTTCAAAACTCCTGGTTCAAAACTCTTACTCTTTGCTGCACTGGATACACTGTTCTACTGGGCTGTGCAGGCTTTACAATAGGTTGATTTGCATACTCAGAGAAATCGTGTACTGCAGGTTCTGCAAAATCAGAAGCTTGTGGGACAGTTAACTGTGCGCATATCTCATTATCTGATTCTGTTGTTAATTTAGTTAATACAGGGTACAATAGTACATAAGGAGGCGGAGCAGGAGTTGGGGACACAATGGGGCTTTGATCTGCTGTCTTTTATTTGAACTACCAAGGTCAGTCCAAAAAGTGTGCAATGCCTGTCCACAAATTTTCATATACTTTTTATCCCAGTGGGGGTCTCCCTTGTACCATGGAAAAGCATCTAGGTCATTTAAACATAGCCCCTTGATCATGTTAATGTGAAAATCTGAAAAAGATCCCTCTCTTGGGAACAAATCACTACATCTCATTCCCTCGGTCCAATTTGACATATTATTAACCCAAGGGTCAGTGTAAAATGAACCTAGGCACCTCTGGACAAACATTTTTGTTTTTTCCCCCAATTTATTTTTAGGAGACAGCTTCACCATAGAGAGGTTTGCATCAGATTTAGGGTCCATTCACACGTCCGCAATTCTGTTCCGTATTTTGCGGAACGGAATTGCGGACCCGGGTCCGCATTTCCGTTCACGAAAAAAATAGAACATGTCCTATTATTGTCCGCAATTGCGGACAAGATTAGGCATATTCTTTTATAGTGCCTGCGATGTGCGGTCCGCAAAATGGAAAGCACATTGCCGGTGTCCGTGTTTTGCGCATCCGCGGATCTGCAAAACACACACGGATGTGTTAATGGACCCTTAGGAACATGATTTTCAGTTCTAAACTTAAAATTCTGTTTTCCCTTGAGATTCCCCTTACCTTGGGAGTTGCCCATTTTACTGAGCTAGAATACAGTGCGATCAGCTGAATTTGAAGGTTATCTAGGGATGGTGACGTTTGTGTTAGATGCAAGTACTTACTGACAAACCTTGTGTTTATCAGTTTAGATGGTTTTCATCCTATTTCTTCTGATCCAGGCTCATGACTAGTTCTGAATTTATGTTTGATTTTAACTATTCTGAGTGGTCAAGTTTATACCTTCAATTTCAGCATGAACTCGCATACAATCTATACACAATCTATACAGTAAAATTCAATCTTATATATAACGACTAAAAATGCTTAAGCAACTATACAGCAATATACATTTGTTTGAGGAGAGAATATACACGGCACACAGTACTGTTTTCTGATTGGGGGACTTCAGATCCCCTTATTTCTTTTAGGAACACCAGATTCCTAGGAGGCACTACAGAAGTGCTTACTAGGTTCAAATAATCTGCTCTCACAGTATAGAGTAGTAATAATATATATATATATATATATATATATATATAAAATATATATATAATATATATATAAAAAATATAGAATTACTTACCCGATACTGTTTATGGCAGATCCCACTTCTGGCACCAAACTGAAAGCTTGTTCAGATCCGAGGTGGCTTTGAGATACACACTGAGATCCCAGACCTCCACCCTTGAATTTTCACTCCCTTGCAGTGAATATTCTCTCTTCCAGCTGGGAGATATTCAACCACTCTGTACTGAAGCCGGAATGGTTAAACATCTGATTTCTTTATTCAACAGTAGTGATTAACGGCAGTGGCAACATTCAAATTCGCAATATTTCGTGAATATTTGGGCGAATATTCACCATATATTCGAGAATTCGCGAATTCGTGATCTCCAGGCATTATTTTCTTGATTGCGCATAAAAATTTGCATGAACTGGAATTTTTTAAAAAATTGAATATTCGCGATTACGAATATATTTTGTGATATTCTAAATATTCGCGAATTATCAAAGTGCCGAAATTCGCGATTAAAATTCGCAATTCGAATATTCGTGATCAACACTATTCAACAGTACATGTATTTATGAGACATCATGGCGGGAAATTCCAAATGAAACTGGAATGAGTCCCATGTGTTATTTGAAACAGTAAAACAGCTCCTTTAGACAATACTGGTGTTTGCTATATACAATCTGTATACATGAAAGGATTCTTTCACATATCAGTTAAGTTAATTACTTGGTTACAGTTTGCAATCATGTAAGTGAGGTTCCTTTCACCTTAGTTATTTGGTATAATCTCTAATAACCCTGTTCAGAGGGTAATGGAGAGGTGCTAGTATATTTTCAAGTGATACCTGTCTGTCTTTTTGTAGTGTCAACATCTGGTAGGGTGTGGGATGTGTTTGCATGCTGTAATTAAGAGAACTCTTGAACACTGCATTTCAAAGGAAATTAAGTGTATTGTCTCTAGACCCTGTGTAATCAATATAAGGGACAGTTCCTGATTCCTATATATAAATATATTATATATATATATATATATATATATATATATATATAAACTAGTAAAATTATGAGAATCCCTTTCAGTCACTATGTTTGGTTTGAGAGAAGAAAATGAATGGTCAGTGTGGTGAAACCAACCTTGCCACTGGGTTTTGGAGGGGCCTGGCTACCAGCCTCTTGCCCCAGGATTATGGGCCCTCTCATCAGCCAGGCTTCCTTTGTTCACAAAGGACTTGTACTAACTTGAACCCCTGGTCTAATTCGTGCCACATGCTATGTGTATTGAAAAGGGTGGGACATTGTATACGTTGAGTAGTGAGGTCTGTTCCATTGTCTCTCTGTGTGTATTGGCGATGTCCTTTGTCCTGAGAGATAATTGAATTACGTCTCGGTTGTCTCCAGGATAGAGGACATTGTGTATTCTCCTGCCTGTGATGATTGCATCAACCCAGAGTGAGGTAATTGTATCACAGACAGAGGGGAGGATTTTGTGTGGGAGTGTCTGAGTGTATTGTACGTGGTTATTGGCTGTTTTTACAAAACCCTGTGGGTGGTAACCTTGTTGGAAAATTTGTATAAATCAATGCTTGTGTGTTAAAATAAAGAGTTCCTGTTTTACCCTTCATCATGTTGAGGCTGGTGTTTGGGTAACTGATTAACACTGGGGGATTGCTATACACTGAAGATTTGCTATACTCCGCTGGCTATAACTACTAGCTCTTGTAAGAGCTGTTCCTGCTCTCTGGATTTAGGAGAGGTTCACCCACTGGAGCCTGGAGCCTTGTCATAGGTCCAGGGTGGGTAGGAGATGGCGAGACCTCAACCAAGCTTCGGCAGTTCGTGAAGTCTGCAGCGCTTACGGTGTCAAGTTGAGTGCTTGGGGACCTCTGGAAGCATCTATCAACGGAGGTACCCGGTCGGGGTGCTAGGAGATCCGTTTCAGTCAGCATGAATGGATTAGGGGCCCACCATGGACTTTGTACTTCTGCCGTCAAAGGCTAAATCCCCCTCCTGTGTAAGTGTAGGTTATGCATAGATATAAAACAGATACATATACAAAATGGTCGCCTTTATGCTTTCCCTCAAAATAGAAAGTTTGAGAAGCCCTGATATAGGCAAGACATTCATATAAGGCATGGGCATTTTTGTGTTATGCACCACTGCAATTAAAACTATGGGGGTCATTTACTAATCTGAAATATATTCAGATTATATTTATTGGGCAGACTAGATGGGCCAAATGGTTCTTATCTGCCGACACATTCTATGTTTCTATGAAATACGCCTAAATTAGGCATATTTCAGGCACAGGTGGTGGTGCAATGGTTAGCTGCGCCGCTATCTGTGACTTTTGTTTGCTCACGCCAGGTCTAAAATAATGGGCCTGTGAGCTGTCCACTAGCCTTGTGAGTCTGACATATTGAGATTCTCCACCCCTAAAGAATGATTAACATATTGCAGTGCAGCAGTATTTCACTAAAGTTCCTGAGTGCTGTCAGAAAAGTTCCCTCAACAGTTAATATTTTTATTTGCATTCATTTTAGATGCTGGGTTACACAGGTATTATGTGTCCATTTACGCAAATAAATGGACAAAAGCTTAAAGGAGTTTTCCAGGATTTTAATATTGATAAGCTATTCTCAGGGGGTCTGACACCCGGCACCTCTGCTGATCAGATGGTTGAAGAGAAGGCCACACTCTATGCAAGCGCAGCCTTCCCTTCATTGTTTACATGCTCGCCATCGACATTGCAGCGATGAGCAGTGTAATTACAAGAAGCTGTCGCATTGACTTCAATGGCTCATTCCTATTCAAGTGTATAGGAAGGAGCCACCCCATAGAAGTTAATGGGACGGTTTCTTGTAATTACATCTGCTCACCGCTTCAATGTTGATGGCGAGCAGGTGAACAATGAAAGCAAGGCTGCGCTTGTACAGAGTGTGGCCTTCTCTTCAACCAGCTGATCAGCTGGGGTGCCGGGTGTTGATGACCTGGTGCCCGGTATTGATGACCTATCAGAAAGAGGGAATGGTCCGATATAAAAGGACATGGCATAAGAAGCGGCAAAAATGCTGCCAATTATTGTGTAGAGTAAGCCAACTAATGGGTGGTGTAAAGTTAAACTAGACAGTCTTAAACTGTACCTGTGAAGGAATAGGATTTTTTGGGCTTTCCTTATGTCTTTTTCAGCCTAATTTTTCCCTTCTTCAGGCTCTTCAAATGAAACCAAAATAGAATAGCCATAAAAAACTGAGTACACTCCATGAGTCAATAGCTTGTAGAACCCAATCTTTTATCTGTATGACTTTATCGGTCTCTTACATCATTTTGGAGGAATGTTGTCCCTTTCTTCTTTACAACGTTTCTTCATTTAATTGAGGTTTGTGGACGTTCATTTATACAGAGCTCTCTTAAGGTAATACCACAGCAGAGGTCTGGACTTTGACTAGGCCATTGTAACACCTTGATTCTTTTCTTTTTCAGCAATTGTGTTGTAGATTTGATGGAGTACTTGGGATAATTGTCCTGTTGCATCACCTAGTTTCAGCCGAACTTTAGCTGTTGGATAGATGGACTCATATTTGACTCTAGAAAATGTTGGCATACAGAGAAGTTCATGGTCGGCTGATTGCAAAGTGCTATGACAACAAAACAAGCCCAAGTCATCACTCCTCCAACACCATGCATGACACTTGGTATGAGGTGTTTGTGATGATATGCTGTGTTTGGTTATGCCAAATGTGGCACTGTGGTCTCATCTGTCCAAAGAACATTGTTGCAGATGTTTTGTGGTTTGTTTAGATGCAACTTTTCAAGCCATACTCCCATGCTCTTTTTAGAAAGAAGACGCTTACTCCTGGAAACCCTCACAAACAAGCCATAATTGTTCATTAGTTTTTTTAATTGAACTTGAGTATATCACATGCTATCTGAGGCCTGTAGAGTCTTAAATGTAGCTCTTGGTTTTTAGAAAATTCTCTAAGCACTGCATGGTCTGACTTTTGGTTGAATTTGAGAGACATCCACTTCAGGGAAGATTTTTTTTATTTTTATTAATTATCTTTAATAATATATCAAAACAAGTTACAATAACAAAAAGATTAAGTAAAAACTCCACATCTTCAATATATTTTCCTCTTATCCCAATTCCCCGAACCAACCCCCCTCCCCCCCACCCCAAACTTGTGATGCGTCTGCCCTCCTCTCCCCCCCTGGCCCTCCCCCCCCCAAAAAAAAAAACAGGGGGGCAGAGACAGGGGGGAGGGGAGAAAAAAAAAAGGGTTAATAAATAAAGTTTTATAAATTATTAGAACCAGTCAAGTCTTCCAACCGCCCCATATCTTAATCCACTTCTCATCCGCATCTCTCTGCCTGTACAAGATTTGCTTGTAGTTTTTTACCTTATTAACTAGGCTTATTCATGTATTTAATTCTGGAGTGTGCCGAGCAACCAGGTCCGACTAACCAAAATTCTAGCTAGCAGCAGTATCCTGCCTAAGAGGATCTTTTGATACTTATGGCTACTTATTGTGGAAAACTCATTAAGCAAGAACACTTGTGGTTCAAAAGGTATTCATATTTTAAGTTTATAAATAAGGAAGTTGTTAATGCTATTCCAGTATTTTATAAATTCTGAGCAGGTCGAGGTCATATGAAGATAGTCCGCACCTGAGGTGTCACATCTAGGGCACTTGGATGTATCTCTTATCCCACATTTATTTAGCCATGTAGGGGTAACATATAATATATGGCAGATATTAAAATGTACTAGAACATGATTAAAGTTCTGGGATAGTGAACCTAAATTCGCAAAGATATTCCCCATCCTTCTAATTGTATATTCAGACAGTCCAATTCCCAGGCTCTTTGTCCTGGTGACTGTGTATCACAAAACCGTGCCTTAAAGGGAACCTGTCACCTCCAAAACGCACATAAAACCGACATCATTATCTTACAGTAGCCCACAGTGTGTTCACAATGATGTTTTTCATTCTTCCATCAGTTGCTGCATACTGTAAAAAAACACAGTTTTAATCACCCTTCTCGCTATCTTCAGAGTCAGCTTGGAGTCAAAGAGGCAACGGCCTCCTTGCTTCAAGTAAAAATAAGCCCGCCCCTTACCCGTCCTCTTCACTTTGATTGGCATCCTGCCTAGAGGCTGGGATAGCGCAAGTCTCGTGCATGCTCGGTGCACTCCATGTTACTGCGCGATCCCGTCTCTGGCTCCCGCAGTCAGCCGTCAGCTTTGTTCTCACTGCGCATGCGCCGGCCATTTCTAGTGAGGTAATATAATATTTCTTTTGAGGTAATATAATATTTTTACCCCTGGATAATGTGCCTAAATAGTGTAATACCTGATGCTGGTGAGGTCAGGGGCAAAGCGTGATCACTGGCTTGCGTTCTCCTGCGCCTGAAGCCAGTGATGACGCTGCGGACAAGAAACGCCGGGCGCGCGCTCACTAGAAATGGCCGGCGAATGCGCAGTGAGAACAAAGCTGACGGCTGACTGCGGGAGCCGGAGACAGGATCGCGCAGTAACATGGTGTGCACCGAGCATGCACGAGACTTGCGCGATCCCAGCCTCTAGGCAGGATGCCAATCAAAGTGAAGAGGACGGGTAAGGGGCGGGCTTATTTTTACTTGAAGCAAAGAGGCCGTTGCCTCCTTGACTCCAAGCTGACTCTGAAGATAGCGAGAAGGGTGATTAAAACTGCGTTTTTTTACAGTATGCAGCAACCGATGGAAGAATGAAAAACATCATTGTGAACACACTGCGGGCTACTGTAAGGTAATGATGTCGGTTTTATGTGCGTTTTGGAGGTGACAGGTTCCCTTTAAGTAATAGTTTATATATATTTGAAATCTTCATTCTAAAGGGTGTCCTCCCTATCCAATCATTCAAAAAGGATGAACTATCTATATCCAACACCAGTTTATCGTCCAGACTAAATAATGCTGAACACAGTTGAAAGTACCTAAACCATGAAAGGTTTTCTACATTATGTGATAACTCTGTGAATGACTAAATCTCTCTATCCTTGACTACTTGTGAAATATACAAAATTCTATTATTTTGCCAAAATGTGTCTGCTGCAATACCATCTAACATCTGTAGGTGTACGTTGTGCCAAAGAGGCGTGAATGTGAGTGAACCCTTTACCTTCAACCATGTTCTAGTAGTAGCCCACACTTTCAAAAGTAATTTTATAGTCTCTCTGTAACCCCGCTCTTGGCTACTCAGTAGCCCGGATTCCAAAAGGGTAAATATATTATTATGAGCGTAACTCCCTACTAACCTCCCTAGAAGTGCACTATTTTTTGATTCATAGCACATCAATAGCTGGGCAGCAATAAAATACCCTTTAAGATAAGGGAGGTTTAAACCCCCACACTCCAGTGGTTTATATAGATATTCCAGTTTTATTCGAACTCGTTTTCTTCCCCACACTAAATCATTAATTATTCTTTCCATAAGCTTGAAATATTTGTCTTCTATCAAGGTAGGTGTATTCCTGAGCACATAAAGAAATTGTGGTAGTATCACCATTTTAACCAATGAAACTCGGTCAGCTCTGGATAGGGAAGTCTCAGGGAAGATTTTTAAATGTCTTAAATGTTTTCCACTTGTGAATGATCTTTCTTAATGTAGAATGAAGGACTTGTTTGGAAATGGCCTCATAACCCTTCCTAGATCGACAGGCAGCAGCAATTTTTTCACTAAGATCTTTGCTGATGTCTTCGATCCTTGGCATTGTGTTAACACGTTTGACTGCTCCAGACCAGCAAACTGCCCAAACTTCTGCTTTTATAGAGGTGGTCACACTTGCTGATGATCAATTAATCAATGACATTTGATTAGAAGCACTTGGCTGCTATTTTCCCTCGTAAAGCTGTTGTCTCACTTCAACAAATGGCATTTATCATGTAGAAAAAGTTAATACAACGCACTTACTAATTTATTGTGATTGACCATGTTGCCTCCTTTGCTGGCTTGATAAATTTTTCAATATTACAGACTGCTCATTTCTAGGGGTTACAGCTACTGCGGCAATCGAGCAGTGGTCGCGGTGCACACATAGGCACACATGCGCAGCAAATCTTGTCAACTTGTATCTGGCTGCAGCGGTAGCCTATCTTCATTTTCTAACATGAAAACACAGCATTTTCATGCAGCCTTCACTAGGGGTAGCCCAGTGCAAAGAGGTTAGTACAGCTTCCATTACTGATTATGTATGTTAACTGCATAAATTCCTATACCCTCATCTCCCCCCTAGTGGACAGACAGGCCACCAGTTTTGTAATATATTATATGAAGTTAAACAGGAGATTTATAATAGTATAAAGGAGATTTATCAGGTATTCATGGCAGTTATCTTGTGGAAATACATTCATAAGTATGGTGTTCAGACTGACTGTCATATTTTTGAAACACCTGTTCCACTTTTTCTAAAAAAACAATTACAATATGTTCTGCTTAACAAAATAAAATTTTGTCAGAAATCTGTGGCAGTGTGCTTTGTGTTTCTGTTGCCTGCATGCATAGTGGTAAAATGGGTGGGACAGGAGGCCCATACTAAGTTTTGCTGTTGGTCCATATGAGATCTGTGTACACCCCTGGCAAGATCTGTTTTTAATCAGACAACGATAAATCCTGGCAGACTCCCTTGACTATAATGGGATTATTTGGGGTTAGAGTCTTTTTTATGGTAATGACCGCATTAAAGGCCGCTCTGTTCTTGCTGTTAAAAATAGGCAATGGGAACCTTGAGAAGCTTGTTCATATAATTTGAATTGCCTCATTCTAATAATATCTGTACAGCACAAGGACAGACAATACCCGGAATGTATTTGTTAACCTGTGCCCTATTTCTCTTGTGAGACTAGATGATGGGAAACTGGGATCAAACTTGAAGTGTGTTAAGGCTAGACACATGCCTCAAAAGACCTATACAAAGCTCTCTTAGCTAAAACAGCTTGTAATCTTCTGCTATATCTTAGAAAGCTGGCTGAATACATATCATGACGAGAGCATATCACTCTAGTTTTAGTTGAGTGTTATTACTAGAGACAGACATTAAATTTAAATTAGTGCAATAAAACAGGGCATTAAGCATAGCAGAAAAAACAAAGCATGGATCTTTTTGACACAGTACATGCATCACTGTAATTATAAGCCACAAATCTTTTGTTAGCCGAAAGTGAGGCTTGTTAAAAATCTGATTGTTTGGGCCACACAAAGACATTAAAGCAGCAAGGTGCAATTATATTTGTATCAAAATAGGAACACTTGTCTTTTTATTAAAGGCAGCACTTCGGGGTCTTTGTATCTATCTCAGGGAGAAACCATTTTTTCATGCTAAATTGATTCTAATTTGAACAGAATGTGTCAGACCTGCATTTATAGTAGAGAGAACAGGCTACATAATAGCACGGGCTAATGAAAGCTATAACTATTGTCTGACTTCATATCTGTAACTAAGAGCCATTCTGTTAGATGTGGAAAATAAGGAACTTTGGACAAAATGTAAGTAACTGTTTTAGAAATCCAATTTTCCAGTGAAGTTACAATCAAGGCAAATGATTTGATTAAAACATTTTGGTTTAATGTTTTCGGCTCGGGGCACGTAAAGGGCATCACAGCATGTGGGAACCATATCTGTGTTATTTGTCTATCCAAACTAATTAGTAAAATCCCTATAAGAAAGTTCTGATTTACTGTACTTATATGTTTTCATTCATCCCTCTTGCATTATCAAAACACAAATGGTGGTTGTTGTAAGGGATTAAACATTGTGCCGTAAAACTAGACTTGCATGAATGCTGCATCTTGTTAATCTCACAAAGCTAATTTTAAAGAAAAATGTCTGCTTCCATTGTTAATTGACATCATAAATGACTGTGCTGAAATAGCAAATAATTACTACAGTTGTTGAAAACCAACCATTAAATGTCTTTGAGAGGAAAGCTCTATTATCCTTCTTAAAAATACTTATCTTGGTGGAAGAAAAACTCATGTGACCAAACTATGTTTAGTGATAGAGATGCATAAAGTTAGTTGGCAGTGTTTGGAATTCCTATAAATGTGCCTATGGTGGTGTTTTTTGTATTTTCCAAAATTTTAATTTTTTTAAATAAAATGTTTATATAAAAATGGACAAAGTTTATTTTATTTGTTTTTTCCATGTTAACTTACATGAGATACAGTGTGGAAAATCTAATTGTGCTGTAATAGCATCCCTTGACTGAAGTAACAAACTAGACTGCATGTTAGCTAGATTTTCATTTACTAATCAAAACCAGCTACCAAAAAACAATATTTTTATAATGAATTTTTATTGTCTGATACATAATTATGAGGGCAGCCATCTTTATACTGTAACAGCAGTTCTGAGATATGTCTTACCACGGACCTATGGTATATGTTGCGCAGGTAGGGGGAGAAGATGAATTGTGACCATCACTTCCATCTCACACAGTGGCGGATCCTGTATTATTTGCTTCAAGCTTCATAATAGAGTTTATTCCTGCTGTTATTATACATTCTGTGATAATAATGAGATGACTACTGAAAAGTCCCTAGTACAAACAGGAAGTTTTTTATTGTAAAAAATAGATAGTCACTTTGAAAATGAGAAAAAGCACACACAAAAATGAATGGAGAATATTGAGTTGCAACCCATTTGCCTGCCCTGAAAACAACTTCTTGATATTCCTTATATTTATATTTTACCTGATAACTAATTTTAATAGGCCTTATAAAAAGCTACATCAGAATACACATGCTAACAAATAAATATGACATAGTAAGATTTAAGAAGACATAAGTTAATCTAATTCAACCTATCCTCTGGCAACTCTGATCCAGAGGATTGCAAAATCCCCCTAAAGTCAATTTTCACCATTTTAGGAGAAAAATTAAATCCCCACTCCAAATATAGCAATCGGAATAAAGTACTGGATCAATGACCCATGTCCATTAACCAGTTATCTAGTACACATATCTTGTAGTGATACTTTTAGAAAAAGCATGCAGAAAAAGCATGCAGATTCCTTTTTCTCAGAAGAATATCTTGTAGCAGAGTTTGAAAATCTCTCAACTCTCTCAAATCTCTCAACAGTAAAGAACCCCTTTCGATGCTGACACAGAAATCTTTCCTCTGGATGCAGAGGATGTCCAAAACACAAAGTTAGGCAGCACACCCTGTAAACTGAAATAAATGTTTGGGCCTGTGCCATCATTGTAATAAACTTACCTTTCTGGGCTCCAGCGGGGCGATCCTCAGCTTTGGCACAGCCGCATTGGGAGAGATGCGCTGCTGAGCCATGCCCTCTAGCAGTGGAGTACATAGAGACGTAAGGGCCCCTCAGCAAGGATCAAACCAGGCCCCCCACACAGGACAGAAGGGTTTCTGCCTAAACCCCTTTCAATGACCCTTGGACCATTTTTATACTGCCTCATTTGCTAAAAATTGTTTCTTTAGATGGTAGAGTCCTGACCAAGTTTTCATGTCCAGTAGAAGAGGGGATGATCCCAACTGGGCCCCCTCTTGCCCATGGCCCCATAGCAGTCACATGGTCTGCCGCTATAGTAGTTACGCCCCTTCCCTAGCAACGGGGTGCAATGATCTGTTTCTCCTCGCAGCCTGCGTGCGCTGGGGCAGACATCAGTGGGCTGATTGACTGGTTTGTGCTCTGACCTATGGATCGCTGGGCCACTGGACCTATCATATTCTCATCCAAGGACTCAGCGCTTTATTTAAATCCTCTCCTATCCAATCACCATTGCCAGTGATAGACTTTGTTGGCTTGCTAGCGTTGTTCCCTTGTTCCCTGTTCCTGTACTGCTATTGGTAAGCTGTGCTGTGTCTGACCCCGGCTTGTTTTTTGACCACTCTCACATTTTGGTATTGCATAGCCTGTCTGGCATTGCATAACCTGTCTGCCGACTCTGCTTTTGTGCTTGTTCTGTCCGTGCGTTCATCTCTGCACCTTTTTAGCGTAGGGACTGTCATCCAGTTGTGGTTCAGTAGTTTAGGGCTGATACTTCAAGTAGGTAGGGACAGCAGGGTGGTCTCAGTTTAGGGCCTCACTGTCCTTATCTGTATCTCTGCTATATTCCTTAAAAACAGACTGCTGGAAAGATGGGTCTGTAAGGAGAGCACAACCAAAATAGATGCAGTCATACCTCCAACACAAAGTTAGGGCCGGTTCACATCATCGTTATGGATTCCGTTTTTGTTTTCCGTTATAACCATGTAACGGAAACCATAAGATGGAAGTCTTTAAGAGGCATTCCGTTTTGATCCTTCATAATACCAAACCAAATAAAAAATGCAACAGCACTCTGCAAACATTGAATCTAAAAGTAGTCAGCTCACTGTGTTGGATGGATATAAATGATTTTGACTGAAATATATTTGCTAAGTACCTCATATTCATTTATATAGTCAGTATAACATTAGTTCATATATTCCGTGTTTTAATGCATTTTACTGAGGTCTAAGCCTAAGGGTGTTATCTTATCAGTTCCCAGGTTATCACCCTTTAACCCCTCTACAGGCATCTGGACTTTGCTGCAGGAAATGCACCAGGTTGCTACCTCCTGGAGTAGTCTCTGTGTGGTTGGTTGCTTGTGTGGTTGGTTGCCGACCTATGGGGGTCAAGAGACACCGAAGGGACAGGCAAAACTCATAGTTAGTAACAGTCCAAGGTCTGGGCAGGCAGCAAAGGGTCAATACAGCAATCAGACACAGGTCGGGTCAGTCATCAGAGAATCAGAGTCAGGAATCAGGTAGAAGTTGGTATACTAGAAGATAAATGGAACAGTACATCATTGCACGAACTAGCATGCTAGATAAACCTGTTGAAGATTAGGGTGTGCGTGTGCTAGCCCTTTGGGAAGACTGGAGAGGCTTTGTGTGCAAGCGCAGGCCACGGCTGGAGACAACTGGAGCTGGAGACAACACGTGGGATAACAGCAGCTGGACCTGCAGCTAAAGAGCAGAGGAGGGACCACTGGACCAGAAACAGTTGCAGCAATGTAGTGGGAAATGTGGTATATGCACTAGCATAGGACAGGCACAGTAGAGGTGGCACAGAACAAGAAGTGCAGCTATAACAAGTACCTTATATTCATTTACAGTCCTGAATTGACCTGCAATATATTTATACACAGCCATTACAACAACAGTAAGCCAGTATTTCACCAAATTAACTTCAATTTTGATAATTTTTCTCTGTACTGCAGCCCACACTTTCCATTTATAACTTTGGCTGCTCACTTTGAGTCAGCGTAAACCTTACTATGTCTTTTGCGCTATTCCATATATGGTCTTACTAGTGATGTGGAAAACGGTGGATCTACTGTATAATCTCATAGTTGTACCAAATACCGTAAATAAGGTAATTGCAAAAGATAGCAAAGCAATACATTGAATACTATCATAGTACCATATAAGATTTATAAACAATATACAGGGTGGACCATTTATATGGATACACCTTAATAAAATGGGAATGGTTGGTGATATTAACTTCCTGTTTGTGGCACATTAGTATATGTGAGGGGGGAAACTTTTCAAGATGGGTGGTGACCATGGTGGTTATGTACCTAACGAAGAACGTGAGGCAAAATACCATCCACATGAGTGCTGCTATGTGGTTGTGTATGTGTGCACCTACACACACATGTACACAATTTTTACATATGTGTGTGTGTATAGGTGTGTATGAATGTATATATATGTATGTATCCACACAATAACTCTTTATGTATACTGTTGTAACCAAATTTATTTATTTATTCATTTATTTATTTCTCCTGAAGAAGAGGGCCTCAGACCCTCGAAACGCGTTGAGCCTTATATTTATTAAAATGATTGACCAGAAGCCACGTGTGTAGGCGGCGTTCAATTATTTACATCTCCACATGCGATCCTGGCCGGGGGGGGAAATAGTCTCAGGTGTCTTGAGTTTATCCTGGTGACTGCCCCCCCTGTGAAGTGAGTGCATTTGTTTTTATTATTATCATAGAAACATAGAAACATAGAATGTGTCGGCAGATAAGAACCATTTGGCCCATCTAGTCTGCTCAATATACTGAATACTATGGATAGCCCCCGGCCCTATCTTATATGAAGGATGGCCTTGTGCCTATCCCATGCATGCTTAAACCCCTTCACTGTATTTGCAGCTACCACTTCTGCAGGAAGGCTATTCCATGCATCCACTACTCTCTCAGTAAAGTAATACTTCCTTATATTACTTTTAAACCTTTGCCCCTCTAATTTAAAACTGTGTCCTCTTGTGGTAGTTTTTCTTCTTTTAAATATGCTCTCCTCCTTTACCGAGTTGATTCCCTTTATGTATTTAAAAGTTTCTATCATATCCCCTCTGTCTCTTCTTTCTTCCAAGCTATACATATTAAGGTCCTTTAACCTTTCCTGGTAAGTTTTATCCTGCAATCCATGTACTAGTTTAGTAGCTCTTCTCTGAACTCTCTCTAGAGTATCTATATCCTTCTGGAGATATGGCCTCCAGTACTGCGCACAATACTCCAAGTGAGGTCTCACCAGTGTTCTGTACAGCGGCATAAGCACTTCACTCTTTCTACTGCTTATACCTCTCCCTATACATCCAAGCATTCTGCTGGCATTTCGTGCTGCTCTATTACATTGTCTTCCCACCTTTAATTTTTCATTAATTTATGATCCTTAATATCATCACTATAGAGCTGAGGTGTTTTTTTCCGAAAACCCGAGCTCTTCAATAGACCTAGGTGAAGGTCTTTTTTATATTCTATACACAAATAAGAATCAACCTGTATCTTTTTCACGACTAATAACCGAGGGATCTGGCGCCTGGTACGCGTTTCAAACTTTTTCCTCCACGGGTGTGAAAGGTTCCTTCTCCTCTCTCCTCTCCACACCGCCTATATCTCTTCTTAAGTGGACAAGGGCAATCCTTGACCCACTGAAACACTTGAGCAGCCTATCTTGTTCCTTAATTGCAGACGAGCATAACTCCATATATACATATATATATATATTTATATATATATTGGTCTATATAGAACTCACCTCCGCCCCCTGGCGCCTCTGATAGCCTCTACTCTAGGTACCTATTTTGTGACTCCTGGTCTGTTTCCAAAACCAGGAAGTTCAAATTGTACCGTAATCCTCTTTTTGTATCTCTACATTTTGCATTTTGAAGTCGGCCATTTTGAATCCAACTTTAGTTTTTTCAATAGGAAGAGGGTCATGTGACACATCAAACTTATTGGGAATTTCACCAAAAAAACAATGGTGTGCTTGGTTTTAACGTAACTTTATTCTTTCATGAGTTATTTACAAGTTTCTGACCACTTATAAAATGCGTTCAATGTGCTGCCCATTGTGTTGGATTGTCAATGCAACCCTCTTCTCCCACTCTTCACACATTGATAGCAACACCGCAGGAGAAATGCTAGCACAGGCTTCCAGTATCCGTAGTGTCAGGTGCTGCACATCTCGTATCTTCACAGCATAGACAATTGCCTTCAGATGACCCCAAAGATAAAAGTCTAAGGGGGTCAGATCGGGAGACCTTGGGGGCCATTCAACTGGCCCACGACGACCAATCCACTTTCCAGGAAACTGTTCATCTAGGAATGCTCGGACCTGACACCCATAATGTGGTGGTACACCATCTTGCTGGAAAAACCCAGGAAACGTGCCAGCTTCAGTGCATAAAGAGGGAAACACATCATCATGTAGCAATTTCGCATATCCAGTGGCCTTGAGATTTCCATTGATGAAGAATGGCCCCACTATCTTTGTACCCCATATACCACACCATACCATCATTTTTTTTGTTCCAACAGTCTTGGAGGGATCTATCCAATGTGGGTCAGACCAATAGCGTTGGTTTTGTTTGTTAACTTCACCATTCACATAAAAGTTTGCCTCATCACTGCGTAAACTGAGGGTCCTGTTCCAATTTTTGTTTTGCCCATTCTGCAAATTCAGTGCGCCGATCTGGGTCATCCTCGTTGAGATGCTGCAGTAGCTGGAGTTTGTAAGGGTGCCATTTGTGAGTAGCTAATATCCGCCAAAGGGATGTTCGACTAATGCCACTCTCCAGTGACATGCGGCGAGTGCTACGCTGTGGGCTCTTGCTGAATGAAGCTAGGACAGCCACTGATGTTTCTTCATTAGAGACAGATTTCATGCGTCCACATTTTGGCAAATCCAACACTGAACCAGTTTCACGAAACTTAGCAAGCAGTTTGCTAACTGTAGCATGGGAGATGGGTGGTCTCGTAGGGTGTCTTGCATTGAAATCTGCTGCAATGACCCGGTTACTGCGTTCACCAGACATCAACACAATTTCTATCCGCTCCTCACGTGTTAACCTTGGCGACATGTCAATGGCTGTAAACAAAGAGAAACTTGTAAATAACTCATGAAAGAATAAAGCTACGTTAAAACCAAGCACACCATTGTTTTTCTTGTGAAATTCCCAATAAGTTTGATGTGTCACATGACCCTCTTCCTATTGAAAAAACAAAAGTTGGATTCAAAATGGCCGACTTCAAAATGGCCGCCATGGTCACCACCCATCTTGAAAAGTTTCCCTCCTCACATATACTAATGTGCCACAAACAGGAAGTTAATATCACCAACCATTCCCATTTTATTAAGGTGTATCCATATAAATGGCCCACCCTGTACTACCTACCGTATGATGCAATATTAATTTGTACAAAACAACAATAAAAGAAGGTGTCAAACAGAGATGCACATACAGGTAACCTACTACATGGAAATCCTTCTGTAAGCCATTCATGAGTAGAGGAAATGTTAAAATTCTTTGAGAGTGAGGGTGGGCCCACTACATATAGATTAATTAGTCAGTTCAACTAATACTTTATAACTCCATGTGCCATAACTCCCTCTAGTGGAGGCTGCAGGCCAGCCAAAAGTTATGTAATTCTAGGGCTGTGTGAAAAAAAATACTAATAAATTTTTTAGGTTTTGCATATATTTTCTTCCTGTACTAAACCACCCCTATTAACCTTTTTCCTTAATTTTTTTTAGTATACAGGCAGCTTTGACTCTTAACTTGATTCCTATAGGCCAGGAATTCTCAACCTGCGGCCCTCCAGCTGTTGTAAAACTACAACTCCCACAATGCCCTGCTGTAGGCTGATAGCTGTAGGCTGTTCGGGCATGCTAGGAGTTGTAGTTTTGCAACAGGTGGAGGGCCGCAGGTTGAGCATGCCTGCTATAGGGTATATCTCACGATGAGGAGCTTCTAACACTAAGATGTTGGTCTTGTTTTATTTTAAACTATCAGCTTTAAAACAGGACCAGACTCACTTCTGTAGCTACTACAGAGCTTAAGATATGCTTGCAGAAAGTAGCCCTCCTTCCAGGGGCGTAGCTATAGGGGGTGAAGAGGTAGCAGTCGCTACCAGGCCCAGGAGCCTGAGGGGCCCCAAAGACCCTTGTACCACATGAGAAGACACCTGTTTTATAGAAGGTGCATGCTGGTAATGTTACACCTCTGGCTGGAGAGAAGGAGTTAGGTCAAGAATTTGGCATGGTGGGAGTGCAGTTTCAATTTTTGCCTCAGGCAGCAGGAAGGCTATGTGCTCCCCTGCCCCTGGCCACAAAGCAATGATGGAAGGGGGGCCCAAGCTGAACTCTTGCACAAGGGCCCATGAATCTTTATCTACGCCCCTGCCTCCTTCCCTTCAGCCAGCTCCGATCAGCCAGCCTGGAGCAGGAGACAGAGAACCAGTGGGGTATATCCTGACAGGCTACACAGATGTCTCTCATTGAACATGGCCATAGGGGGGAGAATAACATGAACTTTTGTATATGTCATAAATCTCTCTTCCCTCATCAACCAGAAAGCATATGGAGTCTTTTTTCCAGAAAAGGAGTGTGAAGAAAAGCACTCACTTATCTAAGACCAGCCTTCTCAGAGCCATAGCTATTTTATTTTTCCATTCACATAGCCGTATGAGGGCTTGTTTTTTGCGGGACAAGTTGTACTTTCTAATGGCACCATGTACAGTTACATACAATGTAATGGGAAGCAGGAAAAAAAATTCTAATAGGGTGGAATTATAAAAAAAAACACACAGTTCCACCACAGTTTTATGGGTTTCCTATGTGGTAAAACTGACCTGTTACTTTCATTCTACGGGCCACTACAATTACAACAATACCACATTTATATATTTTTTCTTGTGTTTTAATAGTGACAAAAATAAAAACTTTGGAAAAACAAATTTTTTCTTTGCATCACCATATTCTTGCCCCCATAACTGTCTTATATTTATGTGTATGGAGCTGTATGAGGGCTCATTTTTTGCAGGTCAATCTGTAGTTTTCATTCAGACCATTTGAACACAAACCTTTTTGTTCACTTTTTATTAATTTTTTTGTTGGAGGCAAAGTAATCAATAAACAGCGAATTGGCCATTTGCTCTATGGGAAAAATATTTTAATTTTAATAGTACGGGTGTTTCACGCGTGGTGATGCCCATGATCTTTATTTTATTAATTGTTTATGTATTTTTATTCTTTTAATATTTTTACAAACTTTTTTTTTTTTTTTTACACTTTTTATTAGTTCCTATAACACAGTGGCGTACTAAGGATGGGGGGCGGTCCGCCCCAGGTTCCGTCTCTCAGGGGGGTGCCAGAAGCAATGAGCGCTTCCATCAATACACATGGTAGTGCTCATTGCTGGAGCGCTGGGAGCTGCGGTCCTGTCACTCACCGCTCAGCTCCCAGCGCTCCTCCCCTCCTTCAGGCTGGCGGTGCTCTGAATGGTGAAGCAGGAAGACTTCTCCCCGCTCCACCATTCAGCCTACAGGCACAGATCGTGCTGCCAGCCTGTGTGGGTGGAGCCTGCAGCCCAGAAATCTGCATAACCTCCATCCACACAGTATGAGGTATGTGAGCTTCAGTAACGGGACAAGGTGAGTAGTTATTGTGTTTTTTTCTTTTGTTTTTTAATACAGAGGAGGTAAAGATGGCTTAATTACTATGGAGGGGGCACAGAGGACTTTATTACTATGGAGGGGGCACAGAAGACTTTATTACTATGGAGGGGCCACAGAGAGCATTACTACTATGGAGGGGGCACAGAGGGCATTACTTATGTGAAGGGGGCACAATGGGCATTTCAACTATGGAGGGAGCACAGATCCAGAGGGCATTTCTACAATGAAGGGGGCACAGAGGGCATTATTACTGTGAAGGAGGCACAGTGGGCATTATTACTGTGAAGGGGGCACAACTTTAACCCCTTGATGACCTCCACCATGCATGTTTGGTCGAAAGTATCCACCAAGTAACCACCAAGTATCTTCTGTTTCAAGCAGCAGAGGCCCGTGGCTAATGTATGCAATTGCCGCTAATGGCGATTGCAGATATTTAACCCCTCAGATGCCATGGTCAAACAAATGTGACCACGGCATTTGAGCAGTGAAAATGTGGAAGCCACATCCGCTCCCGCACATGTAACAGCCTCCCCTGGTTGAGATGGGAAATCTGTGATATTCCAGTGATAGTTCAGAGCCTGCGTGAGGCTTTGATGCTTATCACTGGTATATTCCAATACAGGCCTGCAGGTAGCAGCACTGTATTGGATGAGACTGAATGCTGTTTTCTGTGATAGATAAATGTCCATCACAGAATACAATTGGGAATCTAATGATTCTAATGATTGCTTGTTCTAAACACCTAGGATGACTTAAAAGATAGTTAAAAATAAGGAAATAAAAGCTTTTTAAAAATATATAAAAGTTAAAATCACCCTCCTGTACCCAAAATTAAAATAAAAATAAACCAAAAAACCATCATAGGCATCGCTGCATCCAAAAATGCCTGTACTATTAAAATATAAAAATATTTATCCCATATGGCGAACAGCATAATGGAAAAAAAAATCTAAATGGCCAATTTGCCATTTTTTGTCACTTCACCTCCCCAAATTTTTTTAATAAAAAGTGATCAAAAAGTCTTACACACAAAATGGTATCAATGAGCCCTCACACAGCTCCATAGACATAAATAAGAAAAAGTGATAGGGTTGGAATATGACAATAAAAAGAAATAAATTACAGTTTTTTTACAAAGTTTTAATTTCTATCCAGTATTAAAACGCAAGAAAAATGATACAAGTTTGATGTTCTAATCATACTGACTTGGAGAATGAAGGTAACAGGTCAGTTTTACCGCATAATAAACACCACAAAAACAAAACCTATAAAACTGTGGCTTTTTTTTTTTACCAATTCCACAACATTTGGAATCTTTTTCCAGCTTCCCACTACCTCATATGCAAAATCAAATGATGCCATTCGAAAATACAACTTTTCCCGCAAAAATCAAGTCTTCATATGACTATGTGAACGGAAAAAAAAAAAAGTTATGGTTCTAGGAAGGCTGGGGGACAAAAAATGAAAATGCAAAAACAGAAAATCAGCTATATTTTAATTTGTGTACATTTTGGTTGTAAAAACATACATAAACACTTAAAAAATGTGTTGAACAATAACTAAAAAAATTATATGAACCAATTTTCTTAACTTTTAAATGATATCCATGAGACTACAATCTATGTACGGTATAGCTCTAAAATAAGAGTATAAAAGAACATCAGTACACAGTTCTGCATAGTTGCTGCCATAGCATAAAAATGGGAACAAATGTAAAATGCATATGGCAGAACTCCTAAATTAAACATTGCTTTAGTGGAAATCTTGCAAGATTTTAATGTTTTATTAATGTAGACATGACTTCTATATATAGGAACATACAGTAATAATTAGAGATGAGCAAATTTTATATTTTGAAATTCATTCACTCTGCGTTTGGTTATAAAAGCAGAATTGCGTTATGGATTCCGTTACCACGGACCATAACGCAATTCTTTGACGGAATGCATAACGGAATGCCTTTAGAGGCATTACGCTATTCATTCCGTCATAATAGAAGTCTATGGGCTGCAAAACGGATCTGTCCAGTTTCCATTATGCAGGGGGGTCCTAGTAAGGCCTCATGCACACGACCGTGCCTTTTTTTGCGGTCCGCAAAAAACGGAAGCCGCCCGTGTGCCTTCTGCAATTTGCGGAATGGAACGGGTGGCCCATTGAAGACATGCCTACTCTTGTCCGCAAAACGGACAAGAATAGGACATGCAATTTTTTTTTTTGCGGGGCATCGGAACGGAGCAACGGATGCGGACAGCACACAGAGTGCTGTCCGCATCTTTTGCGGCCCCATTGAAGTGAATGGGTCCACATCCGAGCCGCAAAAACTGCGGCTCGGATGTGGACCATAACTACGGTCGTGAGCATGAGGCTTAATAATGCAAGACTATAATATGAAAGGCTTTGAAGGAAAAAACATATGCTGGGTAGTTGTATAAATAAGAACTAGGATTTAGGGCTCATTCAGCTGTTCTTGCACTGTGTCTCCTCTGGACTATAAATGTAAGGTAATGTACTGTGTAATGTATAGTGTGCTACATTGATCATTGGTATTGTATCTCCTGATAAAGCTGTATTGTTCTGCAAGTAGCATCGAATCTTTATATGGTGGGGAAGTACAATGTCAATTATATGTCCAACCATTGTGATTGCAGCAAATATTTATCTCAGGCTCCTTTAAAGAAACATTTGTAACAAGGCTGCTTTAGTCATAGGGTGAACTGTACAATTGCACTGCGCCCACCAACAGCCGCTCACATGATTTCTGCCAACCATCCTAGATCTGGCAGGACGGTTGGAAGGATGCAGGATGTCCCACTTTAAACTATATCAGTATCCTGAAGACACAGATACAGTTGATTACATGTTAAAGCAGGAAGCCGTCGGTTTCCTGCTTTACCATTCCCTGACCTATGTTCTCCCCAGCAGCATGCGTGATGAAGTGACATCATCATGCCTGCTGTGCTGAGCGGGAGAAAGCACAAGCCCGGGGAGAATATGCTCCGTTCATTGGGGAATCAGGTCTAAATGAGTAATGTGTTTATATTTTATTAAAACTACAGGGCCTTCACTATTGGGCAGCATTTTTGTGAGGGACATTAAGGGTAAAAACTATTGCAGAGGGCCCTAAATGGGACAGCAATATTGTGAGGTGGGCACTTAGGGGGCAAAACTAATGAGAGGGGGCACTAAGGTGGTATAACTACTGTGAGGTACTAAGGTGGTATAATTACTGTGAAGGGGTACTAAGGGGGTATTACTACTTTTAGGTGACACTAAGGGGGCATAACTAATGTGATGGGGCACTAAGGGGCATAATTACAGTGAGGGAGTATAGCTAATTTGAAGGGTTCACTAAAGGGGTATAATTACTGTATGGTGGCACTACAGGAGCATTCTACTATGTTGGGGCACTAAGGGGGTATAACCATTGTGTGGGAGCACTAAGAGGTGGGGTTGGGAGGACCCACCCATGAAATTTTTGCACTGTGGGACCCACCCATGAAATTTTGGCACTGGGGCCATCAATGTATTAAAACGGCCCTAGTAACAGTGGTAATGTTTTGGTAATATGAGAATTGAGTAGTGATGAGTGGCAGGTGCAATATTTGAATTCGCAATATTTTGTGAATATTTTGTAGAATATTCGTCATATATTCGCGAATTCAAGATTATATTCTTGATTGCGAAAATCGGCAATGTAATATTCGTGTAATGCGTGCGAAATACAGGCATGGGTCACTGATGCTAAATTTTTCAAGCTGGTATAAGTTTCATGAGACTGGAGAAAATGGTTGGCACGGCAGAACAGCTTTATATGCAGATAGAGTGCTCGAATATATTTGCGCTTGCGAATTTTCGGCAATAGTAAGGGATAGACAACTTTACTATTGGTTGCTAGGGATGTTGCTAAGCTGTGACAAAGCCTTCTCATTGGCCCACAAGCTAGAAGAAGGGAGGGATGATCACCTGATGTGTACTGTGTTAAAAAACAAACAAAAAACGAATATTTGATTTTACGAATATATAGTGCTGTATTCTAAATATTAAAATTCGCTATTCGAATATTCGCGCTCAACTCTAGAATTGAGGCCTCGTTAAATCTCAGACACTGGAAGTCTGTGTTTGTTACATGAATGTATTTCAGTATGCTACTGTGAACAAGACTTTAGGCGGATACAGACTGATAATCGTATGATACTGAGCTGTTTGCCCCATACTTGGTTACTGTTCTCATACTGTATTTTTTATATTATTATTTTTTTACATTTTCTAAAGAATAAAGGGCAATAGAAGACAAAAGAGGGAGAAAAGAGGGAGAAAATGAAACAGGAAACTTTGCATGTCTAAATTGAGACCAAGAAAACATTTTCTTAACCACATTTTATAGTAATTTCAGTTTTATTTCAGACTATTTGTCTAATAGTACAATTACAAAGGGTCTAAGTATCAGCATTCATATGTTCAATGTAAGTTTCAAAATATAAATATATATATTAAAAGTCAGTAGATCTATAAAAATACACCCGAGCCATATGAAAGATGGCATAAACACATTTGCTGCCAAATTTGTCTTCAATGAAGTAAGACCTGCTAAAATAAAAGTAGGAATGTAATGAGGAAGTCATTGCCACTTCCTCTACACATTTCTACATTTGGAAACCTTTGTTATAATTAAAGGGGTCGGCCACTTTCTGGTTACGGTTGACCAATGTGTATGTAAAATGACTATATGGCACTTACTAATATCTCCTTGTTGAAATTCTGTGCCATTTTCTACATTTCATAAACCATGCCCCCTTGTTTGTCAGTTCTTTTGTGCTGTCCATACAGAGGTCTTGTTCATAAAATGGCTGCTATTGGATGGTCATGTGATCAGGCAAATCATCCCCATGTGATGTCTCCTTCATGGCGCACTGATGGAAGTTTAGTGCAGGTGCAGTGTGTTTGTGTAGAGGAGACTGATTGTGTCTCGTCATATGACCTTCCTGAAGTGGCCATCTTATGGACAGAACATCTATGTGGACAGCACAGAAGACGTGCCTAGCAGGGAGGCACAACTTATGAAATATTGCAAACGGCACAGAATATAAAAAAAAGGGTATATAAGTAAGTGCCATATATTGATCTTACATACACATTGGTCACAAGTAGCTAGAAAGTGGGCAACCCCTTTAAAATACATTATAAAATAAAAACATTTGTATACCTCCTGTTCCTGGTCTTTCACCAGGGGACAGGAGGAAAAGGAAGTATAATAGTTGACACAATAGTTAAAAAAATGTATCCTTGGACTTTCTGCTTTGGTACAAATATTCTTTGAAGGTCATCACTTTGTTCCATCAAAGTGAGTGATTGATTCAACGAGAAGTTCATACTCAACCAAACAGTTTCCGAAATGATTCATGTTAATGATATGTCTTAGGGGATTGATGCTGTACACCAGCTAAAGCTTAAAGAAATGATTTAACAGTATGAAACGCGACAGACTGTATTCGACGTAAACAGTGCTGATGGAAAACATAAAAGAATAAATACAACTAAAAGTCATAAAATGAGGAGGACAATAAATCTGACAGTTCAAGACCTTTAGGGCTTGAATCATGAAAAATAAAATTACTTACGCAGCCATTCCTAGGTTTTGCAATGCATCGTTTACAAAGCAGACGTCAAGAAAATGTGCGTGCCTACAGATAGAGGACCTCATCCACAGGCTCTCACGCTACCAACATATTCTTTCAGCTTAATTACTTACTCAAGAAATTATTAGCAGGAAACTAGAGGAATCTGTGAAGCTCATGCTCGATTCAATAACCATGAAAGATGTTCTCAGTAGTTTTAGGCAAAAAAAAAAAAAAGACTCTTTATTATAGTGATTTTAATGTGCTTTTGAAATTAATTAGCAAAAGTTACTACATACTGTGAATTGTGCCAGGGAATTCAGTTTACAAAGAATGATCATCATAATATAGATTTGAAAGTTAATTTGTAACAATATTTTATTGTATGTATTATATAAAACACTTTCTATAAAGAATAGTAACAGTTTACAAACAGTTGACAAGTGAAATAAGTAAGGAAAGAGTACCCAATACCAAATTTCATTACTGCTATTATCAAGATTATTATCTATGACAGTACATGTATGTTTTACTAGGTGGCAGGGACTTCTCTACAGATATAACATTCAATTCAGTCAGGGGTTCTCAGCAGGTTTGAAAGAAGCAACAGAATTCATAATAAGATTATTATATTTATTATTTAAGGGTTTGGTCACCTTTTGGGGACTTTTGGCAGACTCCCCATTTTAGCAAGACCAGCAAAGTATAGCATACTTACCTGCTCCCTGCTGCTGGGTCCTGGCTTCTTCTCTTCTCAGCCTTGGGTCCCACGCTGTCAGCATTCACTTTGACATTGTTGCAGTCAAAGACTGGCTGCAGCAGTGACCTTCCCCGATTGCGCCACATGACCAATTGACACGACCCACGGGAGGTAGGTCAGTGCAGTGGACAGTCATTGGCTGCAGCAGCATCAAACTGGGTATTGACACTGGGGGACCTGAGCGAGACAGCGAGCCAAGTGAGCGAAGGAACCAGGACCCAGCAGTGGGAAGCAGGTAAGTATGCTTCCCTCTGCAGGTTTGGCCAGAATGGGTGAGGGTCTAAAAATCCAAAAAGGTGAGGTATGCATCCAAACATCCAAAAATAGTATTGAAATGTGTATCACAACTGATCCATTCACTTTAATAATGTGAAGTCCAAAGGATTAACCCTTTTTCTTCAAGAAGTTTTTAGACATCTTGAACCTCTGTAAGCCAAAACAATTTTAACATTTTTGATATGTTCAAAGAAACCTAAGTTACAAAATAAAGAAATCATATTAACCCTGATAAATATATAGGGGGAGATTTATCAAAAGTGGTGCAAAGGAAAACTGGCTTAGCTGCCCATAACAGCCAGATTCCACCATTCATTTTCTAAAGATGCTCTGAAAAATGAAAGTTCTACTTTACACCAGTTTTTTTTATAAATCTCCACCATATGGTTTTTAAATAGACACCTGGTACATTGTCCAAATGCCACTCAGCAGTTTAAACACTTAGGCACCTTCATACAATTTTTTTTCATAAATAAAATAATTGAGAGTTAAGAATTGTTAATAGTGGTTAAAAGTGTCACCTAAGCAGAAAGTCATAAGGACCACACCTCCTTAAAATAAGAATGCAACAAGAGCAGAGGTCATGCATGCCACTTAGGTCTAGATTTACATAAACATCAGGGGCGTTGCTAGGTTAAAACATTCGGGGCCTGGGCCCCTGATGTTTTGTCCCAGGCTCCGATAGAACTGTACTGCCATCCTCAGGACAGCAATACAAATGAATCTAATACACTGGAAGATCTGAAGGACCTGTGCTGACATCACAGGTCATGTGACCAGCAAAACAGGCAGTGGTTGAGAAGTACCTGCGATGATGTCATCATCATGTGACCAGTGCAGGAGAGGATGGCAGTGAAGAGGAGAAGACCTGGGGGAAGAAGCTGTGGTGAGATCTGCTTCATGAGGAGAGTTAAGTGAAGGGAGAGGCAGAGCAATGCTGGGAGTTGTGGGTATTTAACTGGGACTGTATCTTAGGGCTGAAGGGAGATACGTTATTTACATGGGACTGTGTGTTGGAGGTGGCTTGGGAGGGAGTAATGTTATTTACATGGGACTATATGTTCCTGGCCGTGGGAGGAAGTGATGTTATTTACATGGGACTGAATGTTGAGGGGGCAATGTTATTGTATGTCGAAGGTGGCTGGTGGGGGGGATTATGTTATTTACATGGGACTGAATGTTGAGGGGGTGATGTTTACATGAAATTGCATGCTGGAGGCAGCTGGGGGAGGTGATGTTATTTACATGGGACTGTATTTTTAAGGGGGCTGGAGAGATGCTTTGATGTTATTTACATGGGCCTGTATGGTGGATAGAGGAATATAATTACAGGGGATACTGAAGGGGGCATTATAAATACTGGGGGCACTTCAGGGTGACCATTATAACAGTAGGGGGCAGTATAAATACTGGGGGCACTGTAGGGGTATTATAAATCCAGGGGACATTAGGCGTTTTTATTACTACTGGAGGCTCTATAGGAAGGAATTATAGATCTTCCTTATTTCTACTAAGAGTACTATGGGGGCCTTATTACTAGGGATCGACCGTATTAATCATTGGTGGCGCAGTGCGCCCCCCACCCCCATCCCAGTATTAAAAACGTTGGTGGCGCAGTGCGCCCCCCACCCAAGCCCCCCCAGTATTAATCATTGGTGGCAGTGGCCACAGGATCCCCTCTCCCCTGCTCCTCCGATCGGAGCCCCAGCTGTGTAATCCTGGGGCTCCGATCGGTTACCATGGCAGCCAGGACGCTACTGAAGCCCTGGCTGCCATGTTCAGCTCCATGCTGCTGTGTGCACAAAGCACAGAGCAGCAGGGACAGTGTGAGATCCTATTCACCCTGATAGAGATCTATCAGGGTGAATGGGACAAGGGTTCTAGTCCCTAAGGGGGCTAAAAGTTAGTAAAAAAACAACAACAAAACCCCACAAAAATATTAAGTATAAATGAAAAAGAAAGATTTACAAAAAAAGAAAAATACACGTTAACAATAAACATATTAATTTTCAGCAGATTTGTGTAGAAATTTTTTTTTTCAAAAATTAAAATTCCCAGAATATCGGTATAAATTATCGTCTATCGGCCTGAAAGTTCACAAATTATCGGTATCGGTATCGGCCCTAAAAAATCAATATCGGTCGATCCCTAGTTATTACTACTGAGGGGTCTGTAGAGAGCTTTATTATCACTGGGGGAAAAAAGGGGTCCTTATTGCTACTGGGGGCTCTGTGAGGGTATTATTAATACTGGAGGGCTTTTCTAATAATGGGGGCACTCTTAGGGAGCATTATCACTGTTGGGGGCACTGTATAGGGCAGTATTCACACACCTTAGGTAGTCTAGTGGTAGGAACCCATGCCACACTGAGATACCTTGACGGTGGTGCAAAAGGGCTCCGATGTGTTCCTGAATACATTGGCTAAAGTCTCAGCTCTTAACATCAGCTTGAGGGATTAGCCAGCGTTGTCAGTTGCATATCATTGTGGTGCACCTTTCGCAGTGATTTATATATTTTTATATTTGCATCCACACACTATTCCATCTTGTGTAGGATGCCATTGTGGTGCATGTGGTCCACTGCCGACATCCTCCATTGTATCCATTTTTGCTGGGGATTGCCGCTAGCAACTGATCACATGCAGAGGAATTGCTCCCCCGGTTATAAATACGCCACAGTGTTTGGGTTTTTTGAGCGTTTCCTCCCATTACGGACACTTTATTTCAGTTATTTTTCTTGATATGTTTAGAATGTGCCATTGCGTACTGCTGGTAGCATTTTGTTGCACCTGGTAGCCTGTGTTACATGGCCTGTTATAGGTGGGGCTTACAGCCTTATCTCCCCCACTACATGAGTGATTTCACTATGGAGGTATGTAGGAGCTTGGCTGTAAGTTGTATCTTAACACCTCTCAGTAGTCTAGTGGTAGGAACCCATGCCACACTGAGATACCTTGATGGTGGTGCAAATGGGCTCCGATGTGTTCCTGACAGGAATACATTGGCTAAAGTCTCAGTTCGTAACATCAGCTTGAGGGATTAGCCAGTGTTGTCAGTTGCATATCATTGTTGTGCAATTTTCGCAGTGATTTATATTTTATATTTGCATCCACACACTATTCCATCTTGTGTAGGATGCCATTGTGGTGCATGTGGTCCACTGCTGACATCCTCCATTGTATGCATTTTTGCCTGGGATTGCCGTTAGCAACACATCACGGAGGAATTGCTCCCCCGGTTATAAACACGCCACAGTGTTTGGGGTTTTTGTGCATTCCCTCCCATTTAGACCACTTTATTTCAGTTATTTCACCCACCTGTATGTGGCCAAATCATCTTTTTTGTGAAAATAACTAGAAACTATTTTTTATGATGACAGACAGTGGGTAACAATGATGTTTCTGTATGATGGAAATCTTTTATACACTCACCTAAAGAATTATTAGGAACACCATACTAATACGGTGTTGGACCCCCTTTTGCCTTCAGAAATGCCTTAATTCTACGTGGCATTGATTCAACAAGGTGCTGATAGCATTCTTTAGAAATGTTGGCCCATATTGATAGGATAGCATCTTGCAGTTGATGGAGATTTGAGGGATGCACATCCAGGGCACGAAGCTCCCGTTCCACCACATCCCAAAGATGCTCTATTGGGTTGAGATCTGGTGACTTTGGGGGCCATTTTAGTACAGTGAACTCATTGTCATGTTCAAGAAACCAATTTGAAATGATTCGAGCTTTGTGACATGGTGCATTATCCTGCTGGAAGTAGCTATCAGAGGATGGATACATGTTCTCATTCTGTTTACGCCAAATTCGGACTCTACCTTTTGAATGTCTCAACAGAAATCAAGACTCATCAGACCAGGCAACATTTTTCTAGTCTTCAATAGTCCAATTTTGGTGAGCTCGTGCAAATTGTAGCCTCTTTTTCCTATTTGTAGTGGAGATGAGTGGTACCCGGTGGGGTCTTCTGCTGTTGTAGCCCATCCGCCTCAAGGTTGTGCGTGTTGTGGCTTCACAAATGCTTTGCTGCATACCTCGGTTGTAACGAGTGGTTATTTCAGTCAACGTTGCTCTTCTATCAGCTTGAATCAGTCGGCCCATTCTCCTCTGACCTCTAGCATTCACAAGGCATTTTTGCCCACAGGACTGCCGCATACTGGATGTTTTTCCCTTTTCACACCATTCTTTGTAAACCCTAGAAATGGTTGTGCGTGAAAATCCCAGTAACTGAGCAGATTGTGAAATACTCAGACCGGCCCGTCTGGCACCAACAACCATGCCACGCTCAAAATTGCTTAAATCACCTTTCTTTCCCATTCTGACATTCAGTTTGGAGTTCGGAGATTGTCTTGACCAGGACCACCCCCCTAAATGCATTGAAGCAACTGCCATGTGATTGGTTGACTAGATAATTGCATTAATGAGAAATAGAACAGGTGTTCCTAATAATTCTTTAGGTGAGTGTATATTAGATACTGTATTTCTGTCTAGTTATAAACATTATTACTATTACATGTAATGGTTATAGCTAGAGAAGCATTCAGCATATTTTTTACGCTTAAAGGGGTTCTCCAGGAATTTAAAAAAATGAAAATACTAATAATATTCACAAATACCTTTCATTACTGAGAATGGCTTGTTTTGTCTAGGGAGCAATCATTAGAAGAAATAAAATGGCCGCCATCTTATCAGTACACACAAAACCTGTCCTAATCACTCAGGAGGACAAGTTACTTCACCACAATGAGTCATAGTGCTGCCTCAACCTCCTCTCTGCTCTGCTTGTCAGGAATCATGATCCTGAATACAGGTGAATCTCTGTGGGAATGGAGATGATGAGGAGACATGAGAGGAGGGTGAGGTGTGGATAATGAGCAGCAGCTCTTGTATGCATACTCCATTACCATAGCAACAAATTACCACAATCTGTCCTGTCCGTCCTCTCTGTGCCTCATGTCTCCTCATGAATTAAATTCCCTAGAGATTCAGCTAAAGTACTTATCATCTGTATTCAGGATCATAATCCCTGACAAATAGAGAGGAGGAAAAGGATGAGGCAGCTCTTTACCTTAGTGTTGTATAGTAACTTGCCCTCATGTGTGATAAGGACAGGTTTTGTGTGAACTAATGGGACAGTGGCCATTTTGTTTCCCCTGATTATTGCTCCCCAGACAAAACGAGCCATTATAAATAATGAAAGGTATTTGCGAATATATTTATAATAAAATCATATTTAAGTATTTTCATTTTCTTAATTCCCGGAGAACCCCTCTAAATATCAGGTATTGACAGGATGGGGAGTGTAAAATGTACATTTACAGTAAATGAAATTTGCATGCGGTAAGGAGCGAATGTTTGGTGTGACTTATTGTATTTGATGCAGCTATCTTAACGGCGATAAACGTCTGGGTCATGGTGTCAATAAATAGCCTAATTAGATGACTATGGGGGATTAGATGAGCAAATGTTAATCTTCTCAAGTATGCTTTCTGATTGGCGAGGGGAGGGGGGATTACACAGGGACTCTCTTCCATACTTTGCAGCCTGTCAGTATGTCCCTCACTGCCCCCACAGCCAGGTTGTAAATCTAAGGGTCCATTCACACATCCGCAAAATGGGTCCAGACCCATTAATGTTCAATGGGGCTGGAATGTGCTGTCCGCATCCGCATTTGCAGATCCGCACTTCCGCATCCGAGCTGCCGTTTCCGCAAAAAAATAGAACATGTCCTATTCTTGGAGGAAACAAAAAATATATGGGGCGGCTCACCCTGATTCAAGATTTCTATGGTGCTCCAACTGCAATTGATGCACCCAAATCAAGAGGTAAAGGTTATAAAATAAAGATGTGTAGAAGGGCACTCAACACATGGAGTCACATCGAAATATGGGAATTCGAATATATTGCGATTTATTGAACATAATCTAAAATAGACAACTGGAGTAGTAAAAACAGCAAAAGTAAAACACACAATAAAAAGCGTATCATAAGTCATAAAATGGCAATCAAACGAGCAATATAGACCTGTTAAAAATGATGGGAGGAGGGAGTCCCAATTAAAATGTCCAGTACCACAAAAAACGTAGGTCAACGCTGCATCCAGATTAGGGTCCTAAATCGGCAGTTGTGGGGACTTTCGATATTTTCCTAATATATAATCTTATAGTCTTAGGCCGTCTATATTAAAACCATTTAGTGGTGTCCCACATAATCGAATGGTATTAAAATTGGCACAACAGCAATATTCGACAAATAAACGATAGGAATCTTTACTTAGCTTTAAAGGGCTTCTGTCACCCCATTAAACAGTTTTTTTTTTTTCTTTACTAATAATCCCTACACTGCGATCTCAGCATACATAAGCTAATTAATGATTTTCGTTCAGTAGAATTTGCTAAAAATCGATTTTTATAATACTGTATGTAAACTACCTTGCTACCAGCAAGTAGGGCGGCTACTTGCTGGTAGCAGCCGCATCCTCCGATCGTAATGACGCCCCCTCGGCTTGTTGATTGACAGGGCCAGCGGATGGGATCTTTCTCTGCTGGCCCTGCCTGCTACCATTCAAAATCTGGCGCCTGCGCCGCGGCCGTACGTATCTTCAATCTGCGCAGGCGCACTGAGAGGCGGCCACTCACTCGGCTGCTCGCTCCTCAATGCGCCTGCGCCGGATGTAGATGTGACGTCATTGGCGCAGGCGCATTGAGGATGGAGCGGCCGAGTGAGTGGCCGCCTCTCAGTGCGCCTGCGCAGATTGAAGATACGTACGTACGGCCGCGGCGCAGGCGCCAGATTTTGAATGGTAACAGGCAGGGCCAGCAGAGAAAGATCCCGTTCGCTGGCCCTGTCAATCAACAAGCCGAGGGGGCGTCATTACGATCGGAGGATGCGGCTGCTACCAGCAAGTAGCTGCCCTACTTGCTGGTAGCAAGGTAATTTACATATGATAAAAATCGATTTTTAGCAAATTCTACTGAACGAAAATCATTAATTAGCTTATGTATGCTGAGATCGCAGTGTAGGGATTATTATTAAAGAAAAAAAAAAAAAACTGTTTATTGGGGTGACAGAAGCCCTTTAAACGATAGGAAGCTTATTCAAGGCCTTCTGCTGGTAAACGCTGTAGCAGTGGTCAGATTATCCGCTGTAGGGTATAGAGATTTTGTGTACGGCGTTCCACGTGTAGCGGACTTAACTTTCAGCGTGCCACGTGTCGTTACCTTCGAACATGGATTCGATGATTAACCCAGGCACTGTAGTAATCGAGTCACGCACATTCGATAGATCTTTTTCGGGTGCAGCAAGATTGAATGCTTGCCTCTTTCTCGATCCTATGGGCGTTCCTCTCCAAGTGTTGTGTTTTTCGGGTAATTGAAGTCCATGCTCTTTAATCTTTTTTTCTTATTCCAATAAGCAAAGTCCAGTAAATGTGGATTATGGTTATGTCCCCACTATGCAAGTCAATAGAGCACCAAACGCATTTCGGAGTGTTACTTTACTCCTTCCTCAGTGGTAATGCTTGTATAGGGTGTTTGCTGCCTTTATATCACTCATTCATGGGTTCCTCACCAAAAATTTACTGGATTCCAATTCAAAAACGCTTATAACTGAGGTAGCGGTTTTGATGCGGTTTTGATGTGTTTTTTGTGTTCAAAGCGTTTTTTGGGTATATGGCTCACAATCAACCCAAACATCATAAATGATAGTTTACTTTCTATTATAAACATTGCTTTCACTAAATACAATAAAATTAGTAATTAAAATTACATAAAAATGAATTATAAAAGAATATAATACAAATGTACGAAATCTAAAGACATGTGGAGCCATAAGATATATTAAAATCTTCGACTAGTAGTTGACTTCCCTTGTGTTGGCTCAGATTGTACATGGTCAATGGGTGGGGGCCCTCCATCGAGGCAGAACCCCTGCGTCATATGACCACAGGGGGGTATCGCATCAATGGGGGGCACCCATCCACAATTCAAAGGAAGCCAAAAATTTCGAGATCTGCATTTAGTCCATTGGACAACAAACTTCCAAATTTGACCGCCTCCGGACCGCCTAACGCAGGATTGCGTTCTGGCGACGGACGATTTGTTTCTCTTCGACGCATCGGCGCATCATCTCGCGAGACGCGAGATTTCATGTGAACGCGCGCACACAGGAGCGCGCGTTCACAAGATCGGGAGGTAAACGAGTGGATCTACAGCCTGCCAGCGGTGATCATTCGCTGGCAGGCTGTAGATGCGATTTTTTTAACCCCAAAAAGGTATATTAGACGCTGCTTTGTTAACATCGTCTAATATACCTGCTACCTGGTCCTCTGGTGGTCCCTTTTGCTTGGATCGACCACCAGAGGACACAGGCAGCTCTGTAAGTAGCACCAAACACCACTACACTACACCCCCGTCACTTATTAACCCCTTATTAACCCCTGATCACCCCATATTAGACTCCCTGATCACCCCCCTGTCATTGATCACCCCCCTGTAAGGCTCCATTCAGACGTCCGTATGTGTTTTGCGGATCCACGGATCGGATCCGCGGATCCGCAAAACACATACGGACGTCTGAATGGAGCCTTACAGGGGGGTGATCAATGACAGGGGGCTGATCACCCCATTGTTACGAGTACGAGTACCTTTAGGCTTTACAGGGTTGCTCACAATTTAGCCCCGCCCAAAATGCCAGAACAGTAAATACACCCCACAAATGACCCTATTTCGGAAAGTAGACACCCCAAGGTATTCGCTGAGGGGCATATTGAGTCCATGAAAGATTGAACTTTTTGTCACAAGTTAGCGGTAAGGGAGACTTTGTGAGAAAAAAATAAAATAAAAATTTCCGCTAACTTGTGCCAAAAAAAAAAACTTCTATGAACTCGCCATGCCCCTCACGGAATACCTTGGGGTGTCTTCTTTCCAAAATGGGGTCACTTGTGGGGTATTTATACTGCCCTGACATTTTAGGGGCCCTAAAGCGTGAGAAGTCTGGAATCTAAATGCCTAAAAATGCCCTCCTAAATGGTACTCATTGGAATTTGGGCCCCTTTGCGCACCTAGGCTGCAAAAAAGTGTCACACATGTGGTATTGCCGTACTTAGGAGAAGTAGGGCAATGTGTTTTGGGGTGTCTTTTTACATATACCCATGCTGGGTGAGAGAAATATCTCTGTAAAATGACAACTTTGTATAAAAAAATGGGAAAAGTTGTCTTTTACAGAGATATTTATCTCACCCAGCATGGATATATGTAAAAAGACACCCCAAAACACATTGCCCTACTTCTCCTGAGTACGGCGTTACCACATGTGTGACATTTTTTTGCAGCCTAGGTGCGCAAAGGGGCCCAAATTCCAAAAAGTATCTTTACGATTTCACAGGGCATTTTTTACGCATTTGGATTCCAAACTACTTCTCATGCTTTAGGGCCCCTAAAATGCCAGGGCAGTATAAATACCCCACAAGTGACGCCATTTTGGAAAGAAGACACCCTAAGGTATTCCGTGAGGGGTATGGTGAGTTCATGTAAAAAAAAAATTTTTGTCACAAGTTAGTGGAATATGAGACTTTGTAAGAAAAAAATAAAAATAAAAAAAATAAATCATTTTCCGCTAACTTGTGACAAAAAATACAAACTTCCATGAACTCACTATGCCCATCAGCGAATACCTTAGGGTGTCTACTTTCCGAAATGGGGTCATTTGTGGGGTGTTTCTACTGTCTGGGCATTGTAGAACCTCAGGAAACATGACAGGTGCTCAGAAAGTCAGACCTGCTTCAAAATGCGGAAATTCACATTTTTGTACCATAGTTTGTAAACGCTATAACTTTTGCGCAAACCAATAAATATACACTTATTGCATTTTTTTATCAAAGACATGTAGAACAATAAATTTAGAGAAAAATTTATATAGAAATGTAGTTTTGTTTTTACAACAGAAAGTGAAAAATTTCATTTTTTTGCAAAAATTTCGGTCAGTTTCGATTAATAACAAAAAAAGTAAAGATGTCAGCAGCAATGAAATACCACCAAATGAAAGCTCTATTAGTGAGAAGAAAAGCAGGTAAAATTCACTTGGGTGGTAAGTTGTAGGACCGAGCAATAAACCGTGAAAATAGTGTAGTGCAGAATTGTAAAAAGTGGTCTGGTCATTAAGGGAGTTTAAGCTAGTGGAGCTGAGGTGGTTAAATATACGTCTAGACTCTGCCCTTGACATCCTAGCAACATGGTACCCGCCCCTCCAATGTCGGTCAATCTGTCCCAATGCTGCAAATGTTAGGCCCTTCGGATCTTTGTTGTGTATCATTTTGAAATATCTAGATAATGAATGTTTCTCGTATCCATTCTTGATATTTGTAATATGTTCTGCTATTCTAGTCTTTAAAGCTCTTTTAGTCCTTCCAATATACTGCTTAGCACATGGACACTGGATTATATATATCACATTGCAGGTACTACATGTAAGAAACATATTTATCTCAAATGAAAAAGAATTTTGTGTTAAAGCTATTTTAGTTGTTTTTTTTAGGGAATGATGTGTTCCTACAATTGATACATCTTCCACATCTGTGGAAGCCCTTCATATTTAACCATTTGTGTATGGATCCCTCATTTAATCTTGGATTTTTAATAGAGGGTGATACTTTTATTCCTAAATTTGAGGCTCTTGTGTATACTATTTGTGGTGATTTTGATATTAATGATCCTATGGTTTTTTTCTTCTTGGATGTAATGCCAGTGTTTGTGTATTATCTGTTCAATTATTTTATATTGTGTATTTTGTAAAGCATTAACTAATATTTTTTCAGGATAATCTTTTGTTAAGAATTCTTCTCTCATTTTCACAGCTTCCTCTTGAAATTTGTCATTAGAGGAATATTTAGCAACCACCTAGGCAGATGACAACTAGAGAAACGGATAAAACTGTTCTTCGCGACAGGTTTCCGATATGTGTTGCAGTTATAGTGGTCTCTATCTACTGTAATCTGTAGATCTAAAAATTCAGTGCATTGATTATTAATATTTGATGTTAAAAATAAGTTAAAATTATTATTATTAATCTCATCTAAAAATGTCAATAAATCTGATTTCTCCCCCTTCCAAATAAAAATAACATCATCTATATATCTTTGCCAGAGCATCAGGTCTGCCCCAAGCCTTGGGCCAATGGTTAGCTGTTCCCAGGATGCCATAAATAAGTTGGCATAGCTGGGGGCAAACCTGGTGCCCATAGCGGTCCCTCGCTTCTGAAGATAGTGGTCATTTTCAAAATAAAAATAATTGTGGGTTAATATAAAAAATACTCCTTCCAATAAAAATTGTATCTGTTTTTCTCCAAAATCTCTACTTTGTTTCAACATTGATTCCATCACCATAATGCCTTGCTTGTGATCAATGATACTGTACAATGATTGGACATCCAGTGTCCCCATTGTCCATTGTGGTTCCACTTGTAGATTTTCTAAAATATTAATAATCTGAGTCGTGTCTCTAACATAAGATTGTGTTTTCTTCACCACTGGCTGAATTAGTCTATCAATATACTGTGAGAGATTTGCTGTCAGGGAACCAATCCCTGATATAATGGGACGGCCAGGGAGTTTTGTCAGGTTTTTATGTATTTTGGGCAAACAGTAAAAGACAGGTAGTCTCCGTTGGGTGCCCAAAATATATTCATATTCATGTTCTGTTAATATATTATCAGCTAGACCTTTTTTTCAATATTCTGTTAATAACTCGTAAAATTCTTCTGTCGGGTCTCTTCCTCATTTAACATATGTATTGGTGTCTGTCAGCTGTTTCAGACATTCCACATTATATTTAGCAGTTTCCCATCAGACCACCCATTGACCATGTACAATCTGATCCAAAACAAGGGAAGTCAACTACTAGTCGAAGATTTTAATATATCTTATGGCTCCACATGTCTTTAGATTTCGTGCATTGTATTATATTCTTTTATAATTCATTTTTATGTAATTTTAACTACAAATTTTATTTTATTTAGTGAGAGCAATGTTTATAATAGAAAGTAACCTATCAGTTATCATGTTTGGGTTGATTGTGAGCCGTGTACCCAAAAAACGCATTGAACACAAAAAACGCATCAAAACCGCAACCTCATTCATAAGCGTTTTTGTATTGGAATCCAGTCCATTTTTTGTGAGGAACCCAGGAAGAAGGGATATAAAGGCAGCAAACACCCTATACAAGCATTACCACTGAGGAAGGAGTAAAGCAACACTCCGAAACGAGTTTGGTGCTGTCAAAAATCAGACGTCTGACGGGCAGGTGGTGTCGCCACTGAACGTCAGCAAGGCGAGCCATGGCCGTGTAAGATCTTCTAAAATGGCCAGAGATTTTCCTGGCCTGACGCAAGACATCTGGGACCCCGCGGTATTTGGCAAAAAATCGCTGCACGACTAAGTTCAGGACGTGTGCCATGCATGGCACGTGTGTCATTTTGCCCTGTTTCAGCACGCTCAGCAGATTGGCACCGTTGTCGCACACTACATTTTTCAAGCTGGAATAAGTTTCCTGAGACTGGAGAAAATGTTTGACACAGCAGAACATTAGAATAGCTTTATATGCAGATAGAGTGCTCCAATATATTTGTGCTTGCGAATTTTCGGCAATTAATGATGCGCATATTTTTTCGCAATACGTGCAACTTTTATAGTAAGGGGCAGGCAACTTTTCTATTGGTTGCTAGGGATGTTGCTAAGCTGTGACAAAACCTTCTCATTGGCTCACAAGCTAGAAGAAGGGAGGGATGATCACCTGATGTGTACTGTGTTAAAAAGAACAAAACGAATATTCCTAATTACGAATATATAGCACTATATTCTAAATAATCGCAAATTCTCAAAGTCCTGATATTCGCGATAAAAATTCGCTTTTTGAATATTTGCGCTCAACACTACCGAGGAGGAGACGGAGGATGGAGTAGGAGAAGAAGAGGCAGGCCTGCATGCAATCCGTGGTGGTAACACCAAATCCACACGGGTGCCACAGGTTGCATGCTTGACAGCTGTCAGAAGGTTCACCCAGTGGGAAGTAAAAGTTATGTACCTTCCCTGCCCGTGTTTGCTAGACCACGTGTCTGTAGTCACATGTAACACTTGCCATTGAACGTGGCCATATAGCTCTGGGATGCCCTTCTGGGAGAAATATTTCCTTCCAGGGACCTTCCATTGCGGTGTGCCAATGGCCACAAATTTTCTAAAGGCCTCCGAGTCCACCAGTTTATATGACAGTAGTAGGCAGGCTAGCAGAAACAGGTATATAGAACCCCTTAATGAGTATTTGCTGGAAGCTGGTATATCAAACCCCTTAATCAATATTTGGTGGAAGCCGGTGTATAGCAGGCCTCAATCAATATTTGCTGGAAACTGGTATATCAAACCCCTTAATCAATATTTGGTGGAAGCCGATGTATCACAGGCCTCAATCAATATTTAGTGGAAGCTGGTGTATCACACCCCTCAATCAATATTTTGTGGAAGCAGGTATATCACGCCCCTTAATCATTTTTTGGGGGGCAACAGGTATATCACATCAGTTGCAATTAGTTATTCCAATACCGTTTGTCCCTCTATCTAGCTGCGGTATCTCAGCAGAACCGCACACAACTGCTGCACAATACAAATGCACTATAATATACTTTCTATATTAGAAGGTATATTATAGGTATATCACACCCCTCAATCAGTTTGGGGGGGGGGGGGGGAGCAGGTATATCACACCAGTTACAATTAGTTACTTCAAATAGCGTTTGTCCCTCCATCTAGCTGCGGTATCTCAGCAGAACCGCACACTACTGCTGCATAATACAAATGTACTATATGTTAGAAAGTATATTATAAGTATATCACACCCCTCAGTATGTCACACCTATCGATAACACACCTATACCAGTCCTTAAAAGTACTTTTAACCTCTCCCTACACTGGCAAAAAAACTATGAAAAATGGCTGCCAGATCGGCTTTATTTATAGTGTAGTGGGTGGGTCCATGTGCTGAAACGTCTCAATTGGCTGTCCTGTCCCACCTGATCGATGTATCATGGGTCAAAGTTCAGCACAATGTAAAATAATATGGCGCCGGCGGACATTGCCATATGTTCTCATGTTCGGCGAACCCTAAATGAGCAAAGTTCGCAGCGAAACGACCGCCGGGCGAACCGCAAGGCCATCTCTAGTAGCCTCTAAAGTTGTACCGTTGTTTATTTCTGATTTTTCTGATGTATTCTCTAAAAGTGGAGACCATGAGTTGCCTCCACATCGGGAGTATGATTGCCCCGTCAACCTTGTTCCCGGAGCTAGGTTGCCCAAGTCTCGGTTGTATAATCTTTCCGAACCCAAAAGAGCCGCCATGCAAGAATATATCACCGAGAGTTGATGAATGGAAGACAGCCTTTAATACACCTGAGGGTCATTTTGAAAATATGGTCATGCCTTTTGCGTAAACCAATGCTCATGCAGTTTTTCAACATTTTATCAATGAGATTTTTCATTATCTGGTAGGCAGGTTTGTTGTGGTGTAACTGGATGATATTCTGATTTATTCTCCTGACATGGAGACGGATCAGGATCACGTGAGACAAGTGTTACAGATCCTAAGAGGGAATAAACTGTATGCTAAGATGGAGAAGTGTGTATTTGCAGTTCCAGAAGTGCAATTACTGGGCTAATTACTCTCATCTTCAGGTTTTCGTATGGATCCTGAAAAGGTCCATGCTGTGTTGGCCTGTGATCGACCTGATGTTCTGAAAGCGCTTCTGCGATTTTTAGGGTTCACCAACTACTACCGTAAATTTATTTAGAACTACCCGACGATTGTTAAACCTTTAACGGACATGACTAGGAAAGGTTCAGATATCTCAGTCTGGTCTGATGAGACATTACAAGCCTTTTCAGCGTTGAAGGAATATTTGCTTCTTCTCCTATACTGATACAACCTGATGTGTCACACAGCCTTTCATTGTGAAAGTTGATGCATCAGAGGTAGGAGTAGGAGCACTCTTGTCGCAGGGTCCTTCTCCTAGTAAATGGCGCCCATGTGCTTTCTTCTCGAAGAATCTCACAGCTGCTGAGAAGAATTATGACGTGGGTAATAGAGAGTTGCTGGCCATTAAGTTGGCTTTTGAGGAATGGCTTCATTGGTTGGAAGGAGAGATTCATCCTATTACGGTAATCACCGATCACAAAAATCTGGCTTATCTGAAGTCAGCTAAACGCCTGAACCCAAGGCAGGCCAGATAGTCGTTGTTTTTTACCAGATTTAATTTAGTTGTCACCTATCGCCCTGGGATTAAGAACGTCAAGGCGGATGCTTTGTCTCTGAGCTTTCCTGGCGGGTGCGATTCGGAAGATCCTGCTCTGATATTGGCTGAAGGGGTGGTAATATCATTTACCCCGAACTTTATCCCGGCCTTGAGGCAGAAGTGTTGGAGGCCCAGGGAGATGCACCGGATTCCTGTCCTCCGGGGAAGTTGTTTGTTCCTGCTGAATTGCGGTACAAGGTGCTCGAGAAACATCACTGTTGGATTCTCACAGGACAGGGTTCTCACACCCTGGGAGCAGATCCACTATCAATCTCATTTATCGTAGATTCTGGTGGCCGATGTTGCGTAAATGTGTTGAGGGTTATGTGTCAGCTTGTAGTACTTGTGCATGTGCTAAGGTGACACATACTCGGCCTTCAGGATCTCTATTTCTGTTGTCCATCCCGTCCCAACATTGGACTCATTTGTCCATGGACTTTATCACAGATTTGCCGAATTCCTCAGGAAAAACTGCGAATCTGGTAGTTGTTCATCGCTTCAGCAAGATGTTGCACTTTATAGCATTATCAGGTTCTACCTAATGCTAAGTGTTTGTCGATAACATCGTGAAGCTACATGGTATTCCCTCTTATGTGGTATCGGATAGGGGGACTCAGTTTGTTTCCAAATTCTGGAAGGCGTTTTGTACTTGTCATCTATTTAGTGGAAAATTCTAAATAATAAAAAAAAAAAGGGCAACAAGTATAAACGTATGGCTGACAAGAGACGTATGAGTGGTCCAAACCTAAGAGTTGGTGATTCTGTGCGGCTGTCCACAGGAAACATTAAGTTGAAGGTACCTTCTTGGAAGTTGGGTCCAAGGTTTATTGGTCCATATAATATCTCTGCTATTATTAACCCAGTAGCCCTTCGTCTTGAACCTCCGGACGCTTTAAAAATTCATAATGTTTTTCACAAATCATTGCTGAAGAGATATGTCGAACCTGAAGAACTGTCCTCCTTGCCTCCCGCTCCTGTCATGGTGGACAGTAAACTTGAATTTCAGATCTCTAGGAGAGTGGACTCACGTATTCTCCGTAGATCCCTCCAATATCTCGTTCACTGGAAGGGTTACGGTCCAGAGGAGAGAATGTCTGTTCCAGCGGCCAACGTCAATGCTAGTCACCTTGTTAAAGCCTTTCATAGGGCTCATCAGGATAAGGTCGGTCCTAGGTGTCTGCAGGTCACCCTTAGAAGGGGGGGGTACTGTCACGATTCCTCCTGTGACAGAGGTTAGAAGATCTGAGAGATTTGCATCACGTGACAGCCTCTGATAGCCTCTCGGTTTTCACTTTGCAGTCTTGTTGTTGGTATGACCACACCTCTTGTTTCAGGTGTAGCTTGCGGTCATTACTGATCCTCTATTTAATCTGGACTCACACTTCTTACCATGCAGTTGATATTCTCTACCTGGAGTTGGAAGAGTTGGTGTGTTGTCCTCATCCGAGTTCCTGCTCATCATTTTCTATATAAGATAAGTGTATTTCTCTTGGTATTCTGTTGCTCCCATTTGCTCGGAACTTACTAGGCCTAGGGAGACGATGGTTCGTTAATCTGGGAAGGAACCAGTAGTCTCAGATCCTTTCACCAATCCTAGGGCTTTTCAGGATTTCTAGGGCCTAGTGTGTATGAATATTCCCACCTTCAGGGTCTATTCATACTTACAGGAGTCAGGTCTAGGTTTAGGGTTTCCACAGGTGGTCACCATTTCCCTGTCCCTAGCCTTGAGGCCTAGTTCCTGGTCATTTTCCTTCTGTTGTCTTTCAAGTGTTCCTACCTTCCCCTTACACTGTGACACATACCTTAATAATAAATTGTTGTCCTACTTTTTATACACTAACTTTAAAAAAAGGGCTGCTCATCTGTTAAAGCCCAAAAGGTTGCTGTACTTTTGTGCAACTTGTTATTCGGCTTAATGCTTAAATAAAAAATAAAAAACACTTGTGTGAACGCTGCAAATTGGTATGCCATCTGAAATAGTGTATATGAAAATGAGGTATTAGTATATATATACATATATATATACATATATATATATATATATATATATATATAATATATCCAAAAAATGTGTATATCTTCTATAACCATTTTTTTAGTGCTGTGTGAGTGCTGTTATATTGTTTTTTCCCATCCCCCAAAAAGAGTTATTAAAAGTTAATCAGTAAGTCATGTGTAATCCAAAATAGTGCCATTAAAAACTACAACTTGTTCTGAAAAAACAAGCCCTCGACAGAAAAATAAAAAAAAGGTAAAGCTCTTGGAATGCGACAATGAAAAAATGAAAAAAATAAAAATAAATGAAAAAATTGCTTGGTCACTAAAGCCCCAAATACATACGGGGGCAGGGGTTAAATTTGACCAAAGAACAATGTGATCAGAAATGGTGATGTACTTTTTTTTTCTATAAGCAAATTTTAAGTTTGAAAAACAAACACTGGTAAAGCCTGTCACCACCAAGCCTGTCATTTGGGACTGTTAAAGAAATATAAGGATAAATGTATTCAAATCTTTATCTCCAGCATGACAGTGCCTTTCAATTATACTGGTTGCAGGTAAAAAAAAAACAAAAAAACAGAGGAAGCTGCTGTTCCATGTAATAACTTATTTGTAAAGATGTTACAAGCATCAGAAAAGTGACATTCACTGTGTAAACTACTGAGCAATAAATGGAATGCAGTTTTCTGACAATAAACTAGCAGTGATTCTGTTAGTGTATTTCTTCATGAAACATGTTTATGTTATAGTCTCCCCAATTTTATGGCCAACATTTATCACCGTAAGGTGCATTTCATGACAGTGGAATAACTACATTCAGTTAGAGTTGTCACAATGTGCCTTCCGTATCAAGACACATGCTGATTGTATCAAGTGCTGTTGACTGTCTTAGTGCTGCAAATAGACAAGATGATTACACTGTACTTCTAAGATATGATGTAACATTATCCTCATGGCAAGTAGCTGAAGGTCAAGGTTGTCGAAGTAGCAGGAAGATATGATATATTTTGCGCGCATTGTAACATGATGAACATTGTAAACACAGAGCCAGTACTTCAGAATACTGCCCAGAATGATGTGGCAAAATCTAATTTGAATACAATTTGCATGGATATAAATAACTATCATTCCAAATGCATGAAGCGTTACCTCCACATCAATATGTGCCGCTCTTCACGTTGAAAAAAAAAGATAATATTGCTTTTAGGACGTGTAAAAATGTATTAAATTAACAATTATACGTGAATACATAACATCTTATTATATGTTATTCAGTGTATGAAATATCAAAAGTATTATTCATTAACATACCACACCAGAGGTAAATTTTATAATTGAAAGATGTTTGCATCAATCCATAATTCCCCTGCTTATGTCATTCCTTACCTACATATTTAAATTTAACATATATATTATTTTCTACAGGGGTTCATTATTATTATTTTGTACTGAAAACTATGAAACTGGTAGAATAAAACTGTCCCTAGCCTTGAGGCCTAGTTCCTGGTCATTTTCCTTCTGTTGTCTTTCTAGTGTTCCTACCTTCCCCTTACACTGTGACACATACCTTAATAATAAATTGTTGGCCTACTTTTTATACACTAACTTTAAAAAAGGGCTGCTCATCTGTTAAAGCCCGAAAGGTTGCTGTACCTTTGTGCACCTTGTTATTCGGCTTAATGATTAAATAATAAAGTCATACACATGTTCCGCAATTGCGGACAAGAATAGGACATGTTCTTTTTTTTGCAGAATGGAAGTGCGGATCCAGAAGTGCGGATCTGCGAATGCAGACGTGGACAGCACATTCCGGCCCCATTGAAAATGAATAGGTCCGCACCTGTTCTGCAAAATTGCGGAACGGATGCAGACTTATTTTGCGGACGTGTGAATGGACCCTTAAAGGCTATAAACACCTTCAGGGGCATTTTTTTTTTTAGCATTGCATGTGTATTTATGAGCTGTCAGGAGTTCAGAGATAACGGCTACACATGAGCCATCAAAGCAGCTGTCTGACAGACTCTTTGTAAAACCAAAAGCAAGATAGTCTGCAGATACAATGAAAGTGAAGGCTGTAGAACAGAAACTCATTGGTCTATTTTAATATAGACCAATGAAAAAAAAACATTTTAGCCCAAAATGCCCCTGAGGCCACACGGTGGCTCAGTGGTTCACACTGGAGTCTTGGGTTTGAATACGACCAGGGACAACATCTGCATGGAATTTGTATGTTCCCCCCGTGTTTGTGTGGGTTTCCTCCCATGCTCCAAAAATATGCAATTTGGCTTCTTACAAAATTTACCCTAAATTTTCATTTATAAACATGACCTCTTGGTAAAAAGAAGATATTGGTGATCAGTTACTTCAGCCACTTTCAGGGGAAATGTAGCATAACATGCCACCCATAGAATCATGTATGAACATGCTGGGTCCACCAATTATTTGTTATGATATATAGAGAGGGGTCTCTTTTATGCTCTCATTGGGCATACAGACAAGGGATAAGGTTGTAAAAAGACATTTTCTCTGTCTATAGCATGCAAAGACCTCCTTCATGAAACCTTTGTAAACTGTTTTCTTACATTAAAATTCAAATTTTACAGGTATACATAAGGGACACACAAGCATGGTGGTTACAGTGCACAAAAACTCCAGGCAGGTGTTTCTTTAACACAGAATTTCTTGCTTTTTAATGGGAGTGTCACTCTCCATAACCTGCTCTATTCCTGAAAGCTCCTACTGAACTGGCCATTCTAATACTTCCATTCTGTCCATCACTTGAAGATCCAAAAATTAGAAATTGCTCCTTTTGTTTATTTTGTGCACTTAAATATAGCGTTACTATATAACGCAGTGCTTTACAGACATTAGCATACAACTGTCCCCAATGGGGCTCACAATCTAAGTTCCCTATCTTTGGAGTGTAGGAGGGAAATGGGGTACCCAGAGGAAATCCACAGAAACACGGGGAGAACATTCAAACCTAGGACCCCAGCGCTGCAAGGCACCAGTGCTAAACACTGAGCCACCGTGCTGCCCATAAAACCTTAATCTTCATTGTCACATCTTGAAAACACCTTATGTCACATCTTATGTGTTGGTAAATGACTCCTATGTGTTTTTCAACAATGTAATGTATAACTTGTTTTTAATCATGGCATACGTCCCACTGTGGCGGAAACACTCTAGAGGTTTTATGGAGCTCAGGAGAAATTTCTAATTTTTGGATCTTCACATATATGCCCTTCTCCAATTTGAGATTTTCTGTCCTGCACCCACAGCGCTGGTCACAGGATTTGATCATTGGTTCTCACATGATCCTGAGAGGAAGTGGGGTGGAGGGCTTACCCTGAATGGCTCTCAGGCTGACAGACAGCCTGGATGAGCTAATCAGTGCAGAAGCAGTGAGATGCCCTAGCAGAACGAGCAGAATGCCATTCTGAGCTGGGCTGTGAATTAGGGTGGTTGGGTGTGACAGTATCTGAGTGAAAATAATCAACCAGGAACAGTCAGAAATCAATCAAGCTTATTGCCAGAGAGAGTGAAGGGAAAGGCTAGGATTCCAAAGAAGAATTGTGTGTGTTGTGTGCAATAGAGAGAAGCAGATAAGCTGACAGACAGGGAAAGAGAAGACAGGACCTGTGGCTGACTGTGCCTGATATCAGAAATGCAGGTGTACCTCAAAAGCATCTACCTGAAAGCAAATACTCTCATTTTTTCCCCAATTTTAACAGAAGTCCTTCTTTTTTTGGGTTCAATTTAATTAAGCTGCATATATACATTATTACTGCAGCAATACCCATGGTGTGGCAGCAATCTACCAGTGTATATTAAGGTGAAATTTAGCATCAAGCCTCAGTGTACTGTTTACATATAATCAGTTTCCACGTGGTTACAATTTAACATTTTTTTTTGGGGGGGGGGGGGGTCTGTTTAATTAAGCTGCATATATACATAATAACTGCAGCAATACACAAGGTATATCAACTATCTACCTGTGTGTATTAATGAGAAATGGATCGCCAGGCCTTAATAGCCCATTTATTTATATTTAGTTTCCACACGGTGACCATTTAATATTTTTATTTTTTTGGGGAGAGTTTCAATTCAATTTAGCTACATATATACGTTAATACTGCAGCAATACCCCTGGTGTCAAAGCAATCTACCAGTGTATGTTAAGGTGAAATTTAGCATCAGGCCTCAGCCATCTGTTTACATATATTCAGTTTCCACATGGTTGGAATTGAAATTTCTTCTTAGATGGTTAAGTATAATTAAACCGGTACATATATGAGATTACTGCAAGACACATTGTAGGGCAGCAATCTACCTGTGAGAGCTAACACGAACTTGAGCATCAGGCTTCCATTGTCCGTTTCCGTGAATTATAATTCGGTTGGAATTACATTTTTTTGGGACTTGTTCAATTTAATTTAACCAGCATATAGGAGATCAACACCAATACAGAGGTGGGGACACAAAAGTATGTGTGAGGAATAATGAATTTAGGCCTAAATCAGTTTCCTTATATTAACAGGTTTTTAATAAAACATTTTTGAAGGGGGGTATTGATTATATGTAAACTAGAAGCATATAAATTTGATTATTACACCAAAACATACAACATTATCTGAGAGGCCCAAAAATGTCCGGGCTACGAAAGGGTTCCAAACGAAAGACGCAGTGCCAGAATGTGGGTAGAAGTGATGGACGAACATCGGTTGGGATGGTTCGCGTACGCGATCGCGCAAATGTGATCAAATGTTCTCGAAACGCAATTTCGGGGCGGGCCCCATTCAATTTAATGGGAGGCGAACCTGAAAAACCTTTAGCTCATATTTGAAGCCACCAAATACTTAGTAGAGATGCACAAATAGTCCACGACATGGACAGTGAAATACTAGAGGGTGATCAATGACAAAAATTCCAACAAAAAATATGTATCTTACTCAGGGAAAATTTGTATGCGTCTTAAAGGGAAATTCTCTGAAATGTGCCCTGTTGGAGCCTAGACTACAGGCCTCAAACATTAGGCATTTACCGGACAGAAAAGATCAAGTGATTATGTGGCCGGAGGTATATTACACTGTCAATAGATATCAATTTTACTGCAGGACAGTACAAATACAGGTCAAACACATATGTTTAAAATAACTAAAAATATAAAACTAGATTAAAAATATGGCTAATGAAATTCTCCCTCTTGAAAAAAATCCTTATGATAATAGTTCAAACACGTGGTCGTCACAGGTGTTGAATTCCTCCAAGGTCCAAAACATTAGGCATTCAATGGACAGAAAAGGCCTTTTATGCCTCATTTTTTATATAAGACAGGGACCATTCTTTGTTCTTGGTGTTGTAGGATATGTGTGGGCTGGCATGAGGAAATTCAATTAAACGTGGTCATCACAGGTTTTGAATTCCTCTGAGATCCATGTCTCATTCATTTTTAGAAATGTGAGGTAGTCCACACTGTCGTGAGCTAGGTGAGTGCGCTTATCGGTCACGATTTCCCCTGCTGTGATGAACGTCCTTTCAGACAGGACAAGCCAAGAGTTCCATGGAAAAATGTGCCAGCTGTAGTTGCAGGTCAAGCCTGCATACCCAGTAGTCCAGGGGTTCCTCGCTTCTCATAGCGTCCACATCGGCCATTAACCCGATGTAGTCGGACACCTGTCAGTCTAGGCGTTCCCTGAGGCTGGAACCGGAGGGCGGCTGGTGATGGGTTGGCTGCAAGAATGATCTCATATCCGAACTGACCAACACATCTTCAAACCACCCTCTTCTTGCATGCGCTGTTGGATTGGTACCCGCAACTTTTTCTCTCTGAGTAGAAATTCCTCTGCCAGCGACCGTAAAAGCAGAATGCAGCATTTCTCGAAGCAAGGCCTGGAAGTGCTGCATTCTGACAGCCCTATGTGATGCTGGTAACATGTCCGCCATTTTGTGTTTGTACCGGGGGTCTAAGTACGTTGCCACCCAGCAGTGGCGTACCTACCATATAGGCAGACCACGCAGCTGCTATGGGGCCCGTGAGGAAGGGGGGGCCCTGCAGTGGAGGAGAGTCCCCGCCCCTATCTATCTTTCTAACTGTCTCCCGTCTGCTAGCCCCGCCTCCTAGCTCCGCCTCCTACCTGTTAGCTCCGCCCCCCTGCCTGATTCCTCTGGATTGCCACAACCAGTAATGAAGTAAGTGACGACTTGTAGGTGAGGACAGTGCAGAGGTGTGTGTGTGTGGAGGGAGGGGGGTCACTCAGCTTTCCCAGGCTATTCCTCTGCACATATGCAATTCAGAACAGGAGGGAAGCTGGGTGCTATTATGTAATGTGACTCAGCTTTCCTGATGTCCTGCATGGCACAAGTGCAGAGGCATGAGAAGATATGAGGGTAGGTGGGAGTTGTGTTACTCAGCTTTCTCATGTCTCTCCACATGTGCCATGCAGGAGAGCAGAAAAGCTGGGTGCTATTACATCATGTAATGTCACTCAGATTTCCTGCTATCCTGCAAGGCATAAAAGCAGATAATAAGAACATGGACAGGCAGGGGGAGGGGTTCACTCAGCTTTCCCAAAGACTCATGTCTCTGCACATGTGTTATGCAGGATAGCAAGTAATGTCACTGTATCCCAGCTGTCCTGCATGACACAGAGAATGGGGGAAGGGGGACACTCACTTCATCAAACTTTTCTCATGTCTTTTCTCATGTGCCATGCTGGACAGCAGGAAAGTTGGGTGGTATTACATCATGTAATGCCCCAGATTTTTGTCAATATATGCTGAACACTGCTGGAACCTACCGGATCCCATTCACTATAATGGGTCTGTTGGGTTCCAGAGTGAGTACTGCTGCACGAGATGGGGCAGGGGAGAAGTTAGGGAGGGTAGTGAGAGGAGCCAGGGCGCATAGTGGGAGGGACTAGGAACGGGCATGGGGGCCCAATCTAAATTCTTGCTATGGGGCCCAATGATTTCTGTGTACGCCCCTGCCACCCAGTACTGGTCCTAGCCCTTTATGCTTTTTATACGGGGGTCCCTCTTCAAACACTGGAGGATGAAGGCCCTCATTTGTGCTAAACTGGAAGCGGTGGAGTGGCCTGGCTACTGCTGATCGTCCCGGAGAATGTCATCCTCAGTCTCCTCCCCCCAGCCACGGACAACAACAGGCATCCCAGAAAGGTTTAAAGCATGCTCTTTTTGCTCCTCATCCACCCCGCCACCATCCTCCTCTGACTCCTCTTCAGACTCCTGTTGACTTGTCTCAGATGGAGTAGTTCCCCCTGGAAATTCATCCAGCATTACGACTTCCTCATCTTCCTGCTCCTCGATGGTTTGATCAATGACATGACGCAATGCACGCTCCAGAAAGAAGGCGTAAGGTACGATGTCACTGATGGTGCCCTGGCTGCGACTGACCAGTTTGGTGATCTCATTAAATGGCCGCAGAAGTCTGTATGCATCGCACATGAGCAGCCACTGGAGCGGTGAAAAAAAACTAAGCTCCCTAGAACCTGTCCTGGCGCAGAGTTCGTACAGGTAGTCGTTAACTGCACATTTCTGCTGGAGCAGCCTATCAAGCATATACAGTACAGACCAAAAGTTTGGACACACCTTCTCATTAAAAGAGTTTTCTTTATTTTCATGACTATGAAAATTGTAGATTCACACTGAAGGCATCAAAACTATTAATTAACACATGTGGAATTATATACATAACAAACAAGTGTGAAACAACTGAAAATATGTCATATTCTAGGTTCTTCAAAGTAGCCACCTTTTGCTTTGATTACTGCTTTGCACACTCTTGGCATTCTCTTGATGAGCTTCAAGAGGTAGTCCCCTGAAATGGTTTTCACTTCACAGGTGTGCCCTGTCAGGTTTAATAAGTGGGATTTCTTGCCTTATAAATGGGGTTGGGACCATCAGTTGCGTTGAGGAGAAGTCAGGTGGATACACAGCTGATAGTCCTACTGAATAGACTGTTAGAATTTGTATTATGGCAAGAAAAAAGCAGCTAAGTAAAGAAAAACGAGTGGCCATCATTACTTTAAGAAATGAAGGTCAGTCAGTCAGCCGAAAAATTGGGAAAACTTTGAAAGTAAGGGCTATTTGACCATGAAGGAGAGTGATGGGGTGGTGCGCCAGATGACCTGGCCTCCACAGTCACCGGACCTGAACCCAATCGAGATGGTTTGGGGTGAGCTGGAACGCAGAGTGAAGGCAAAAGGGCCAACAAGTGCTAAGCATCTCTGGGAACTCCTTCAAGACTGTTGGAAGACCATTTCAGGGGACTACCTCTTGAAGCTCATCAAGAGAATGCCAAGAGTGTGCAAAGCAGTAATCAAAGCAAAAGGTGGTTACTTTGAAGAACCTAGAATATGACATATTTTCAGTTGTTTCACACTTGTTTGTTATGTATATAATTCCACATGTGTTAATTCATAGTTTTGATGCCTTCATAGTCATGAAAATAAAGAAAACTCTTTGAATGAGAAGGTGTGTCCAAACTTTTGGTCTGTACTGTACAAGGTGGAGTTCCAGCGCTTAGGGCTGTCACAACTCAGTCATCTGACGGGCAGGTGGTGTTGCCGCTGAATGTCAGCAAGGCGAGCCTTGACCGTGTAAGATCTTCTAAAATGGCCAGAGATTTTCCTGGCCTGCCACAAGATGTCTTAGACCCCAGTGTATTTGGCAATGAATCGCTGCACGACTAAGTTCAGGACATGTGCCATGTACGGTAAGTGTGTCATTTTGCCCTGATTCAGCGCGCTCAGCAGATTGGCACCGTTGTCGCACACTACTTAACCAACTATCAAATTGAGTGGGGTTAGCCAGTGATCGGCCTGTGACCACAAAGCTGAAAGCAGTGCAGGACCGGTGTAGCTCTTGGCTTCCAGGCACAACAGCCGCAGCACAGCATGGCAACGTCTCATCTGGCATGTCGAATAGGTTCTGGGGAGCTTTGGGGGCGCAGCGGAAGAGGTGGTAGCAGTGGTAAAGTAGGAGTCAGCCGAGGAGGAGATGGAGGATGAAGTAGGAGGAGGAGGAGAATAGGCAGACCTGCATGCAATCCGTGGTGGTAACACCAAATCTAAACAGGTGCCACGGGTTGCATGCTACAGTTGTCAGAAGGTTCAGCCAGTGGGCAGTAAATTTTATGCACCTTCCCTGCCCGTGTTTGCTAGACCACGTGTCTGTGGTCAGATGTATCTTGGCACCGACACTGCATGCCAGAGATACATTCACTTGCTGCTGAACATGGCCATATAGCTCCGGGATGCCCTTCTGGGAGAAATATTTCCTTCTGGGGACCTTCCATTGTGGTGTTCCAATGGCCACAAATTTTCTAAAGGCCTCTGAGTCCAGCAGTTTACATGGCAGTAGTTGGTGGGTTAGCAGTTCCGACAAGCCGGCAGTCAGCCGTTGGGCAAGAGGGTTATCCGGCGTCATCATTTTTTTACGCTCGAACATTTGGGCCACGGAAGCCTGCCTTTTGCCAGATGAATGCAATGACGGCTCGGTGGAAGGTGGAGTGGAGGACAAATGGGAGGAGAGAGGAGAAGGAGAAGAGGCAGGAAGTGGAGCACCGGGAGTGTGGCTTTGTAGGTTCTGACGGTGCTGCTCCCACTGGGCTCAGTGATGGGAGGCCAGGTGCCTTCATAAGGCGGTCGTCCCTAGGTGAGTGTTGGGCTTACCGTGACTTACGCAACACTATTGTCAGCAGCGGACATGTTAAAAAAAGCCCACACTGCAAAGCCATGTGCCGGCGTCCTAGGAGTTCCAGATGTGGCCGTGCATGGTGGATGGCTCGCTCCAGGTACATTAGCAGTCTGCTTTTTGCCTCCTGTGCACTGTAAGTTCTGCCTGCTTCTCCTCCTTCTCCTCCCTATCTGCTGCTCTGTCTCTCCCTCTGATCTCCCCTCCTCTTCCTCTCTTGTGGGCACCCACGTGACGTCCATTGATATGTCATCATCGTCACCTTCACCACCACTGACATTAGAGATCTCGGAGTAGGCAGCAACAGCGGGGACCACCCTCCTTGGGCTGATCTGGGTGCTGTCGTCAGACTGCTGGGTGGCCACTGTTGATACTTCCTCTTCCTGATCCAATGCCAAGATTGGCTGCACATCGGTAAGGTCTTGGAATGGATGGGAAAATAATTCCTCTGACTGGAGTGGAGGGGCTATGGTGGTGGTGGTGTCTTTGGGGGTGCACACAGCAGAGAGTGAAGAGGGAGCAGATAGAGAGGATGAGGAGGGTGCAGAAGCGGAAGGCTAAGTGAGCCACTCAGCCAACTCTGGTGCCTTATTTGACGTAATCGTACGCACCTTCTGCAACTTCCCACTTAGGCTCCGGCCAGGTGCACCTGCCCGACTCCTACCACCCCTACAGAATGGCCTGCCTCTTCCTCTGTCTGTCATTTTCAAAATGACCCTGTGACAAAGTCCCTATAAAAGAGCAGTATTTGTGGAAGAAGGTATATCACACCCCTGCCTCAATCAGTTTTTTTGGGGGGCAACTGGTATATCACACCAGTAGAAATTATTTGTTCCAATAGCGTTTGTCACTCTATGTAGCTGCGGTAACGCAGCAGAACCGCAAACAAATGCTGTACTACCCAAATGCACTATATAGAAAGTATATTATTGGTTCACCACACCCCTGCCTAAATCTGTTTTTTTGGGGGGCAACTGGTATATCACACCGGTTGAAATTATTTGTTCCAATAGCGTTTGTCACTCTGTGTAGCTGTGGTAACACAGCAGAACCGCAAACAAATGCTACACTACCCAAATGCACTATATAGAAAGTATATTATTGGTATATCACACCCCTGCCTCAATCCGTTTTTTTGGGGGGGCAACTGGTATATCACACCAGTTGAAATTATTTGTTCAAATAGCGTTTGTCACTCTGTGTAGCTGCGGTAATGCAGCAGAACCGCAAACAAATGCTGCACTACCCAAATGCACTATATACAGTTGCAAGACAAAGTATGTGAACCCTTTGGAATGATATGGATTTCTGCACAAATTGGTCATAAAATGTGATCTGATCTTCATCTAAGTCACAACAATAGACAATCACAGTCTGCTTAAACTAATAACACACAAAGAATGTTACCATGTTTTTATTGAACACACCATGTAAACATTCACAGTGCAGGTGGAATAAGTATGTGAACCCCTAGACTAATGACATCTCCAAGAGCTAATTGGAGTAAGGTGTCAGCCAACCTGAGTCTAATCAATGAGATGAGATTGGAGGTGTTTGATACAGCTGCCCTGCCCTATAAAAAAATACACACCAGTTCTGGGTTTGCTTTTCACAAGAAGCATTGCCTGATGTGAATGATGCCTCGCACAAAAGAGCTCTCAGAAGACCTATGATTATGAATTGTTGACTTGCATAAAGCTGGAAAGGGTTATAAAAGTATCTCCAAAAGCCTTGCTGTTCATCAGTCCACGGTAAGACAAATTGTCTATAAATGGAGAAAGTTCAGTACTGCTGCTACTCTCCCTAGGAGTGGCCGTCCTGTAAAGATGACTGCAAGAGCACAGCGCAGACTGCTCAATGAGGTGAAGAATCCTAGAGTGTCAGCTAAAGACTTACAAAAGTCTCTGGCATATGCTAACATCCCTGTTAGCGAATCTACGATACGTAAAACACTAAACAAGAATGGATTTCATGGGAGGATACCAAAGAGGAAGCCACTACTGTCCAAAAAAAACATTGCTGCACGTTTACAGTTTGCACAAAAGCACCTGGATGTTCCACAGCAGTACTGGCAAAATATTCTGTGGACAGATTAAACCAAAGTTGAGTTGTTTGGAAGAAACACACAACACTATGTGTGGAGAAAAAGAGACACAGCACACCAACATCAAAACCTCATTCCAACTGTGAAGTATGGTGGTGAGGGCATCATGGTTTGGGGCTGCTTTGCTGCGTTAGGGCATGGACGGATTGCTATCATCAAAGGAAAAATGAATTCCCAAGTTTATCAAGAGATTTTGCATGAGAACTTAAGACCATCTGTCCACCAGCTGAAGCTCAACAGAAGATGGGTGTTGCAAAAGGACAACGACCCAAAACATAGAAGTAAATCAACAACAGAATGGCTTAAACAGAAGAAAATATCCCTTCTGGAGTGGCCCAGTCAGAGTCCTAACCTCAACCCGATTGAGATGCTGTGGCATGACCTCAAGAAAGCGATTCACACCAGACATCCCAAGAATATTGCTGAACTGAAACAGTTCTGTAAAGAGCAATGGTCAAGAATTACTCCTGACCGTTGTGCACGTCTGATCTGCAACTACAGGAAACGTTTGGTTGAAGTTATTGCTGCCAAAGGAGTTTCAACCAGTTATTAAATTCAAGGGTTCACATACTTTTTCCACCTGGACTGTGAATGTTTACATGGTGTGTTAAAAAAAAACATGGTAACATTTAATTCTTTGTGTGTTATTAGTTTAAGCAGACTGTGATTGTCTATTGTTGTGACTTAGATGAAGATCAGATCACATTTTATGACCAATTTGTGCAGAAATCCATATTATTCCAAAGGGTTCACATACTTTTTCTTGCAACTGTAGAAAGTATATTATTGGTATACAGTGGGGCAAAAAAACATTTAGTCAGCCACCAATTGTGCAAGTTCTCCCACTCAAAAAGATGAGAGAGTCTAGTCATTTTCATCATAGGTACACTTCAATTATGAGAGACAGAATGGGGGGAAAGAATACACAAAATCACATTGTAGGATTTCTAATGAATTAATTGGTAAATTCCTCGGTAAAATAAGTATTTGGTCACTTACAAACAAGCAAGATTTCTGGCTTTCACAGACCTGTAACTTCTTCTTTAAGAGGCTCCTCTGTCCTCAACGTTACCTATATTAACCCCTTCTGCCCCGGGCCAGTTTTCACAGTTCTGCCCACGTCATTTTTTGCAAATCTGACACGTGTCACTTTATATGGCAATAACTTTGGAACACTTTTACTTATCAAAGCCATTCTGACATTGTTTTCTCGTGACAAATTGTACTTAAATTTGAGTCAATATATTTTACCTTTATTAATAAAAAAATTCCAAATTTACCAAAAATGTAGAAAAATTAGCAATTTTCAAAATTCCTATTTCTCTGCTTTTAAAACAGAAAGTGATACCTCATAAAATATTTATTACTTAACATTCCCCATATGTCTACTTTATGTTGGCATCATTTTATAAATGTCATTTTATTTTTTTAGGACGTTAGAAGGCTTGGAAGTTTAGAAGCAAATCTTCACTTTGTGGGGCTTACATAGTAGAAAGCCCCCATAAATGACCCCATTGAAACTACACCCCTTATTAGTATTTGAAACTACACCCCTTATAGTATTTAAAACAGATTTTACAAACTTTGTTAACCCTTTAGGTGTTCCACAGGAATTAAAGGAAAATGGAGATGAAATTTCAAAATTTCACTTTTTTGGCAGATTTTCCATTTGAATCCATTTTTTTCTTTAGCACATCAAGGGTTAACAGCCAAACAAAACTCAATATTTATTACCCTGATTCTGCAGTTTACAGAAACACCCCACATGTGGTCGTAAACTGATGTAAGTGTCCACGGCAGGGTGCAGCAGAAAAGGAAATCCATATGGTTTTTGGAAGGCAGATTTTGCTGGACTGGATTTTAGATGCCGTGTCCCATTTGAAGCCCCCCTGATGCACCCTTACAGTAGAAACTCCCAAAAAGTGACCCCATTTTGGAAACTAGGGGATAAGTTGCCAGTTTTATTGGTACAATTTTTGGGTACATATGATTTTTTGATCATTCATTATTACACTTTATGGGGCAAGGTGACCAAAATGTTATTAATTTTGGCACAGTTTTTATTTATTTTTACAGTGTTCACCTGAGAGGTTAGGTCATGGGATATTTTTATAGAGCAGATCATTATGGACGTGGCAATACCTAATAGGTATACTTTTTCTTATTTATTTAAGTTTTACACAATAATAGCATTTTTGAAACCCAAAAATGATGTTTTAGTGTCTCCATAGCCTGAGAGCCATAGCTTTTTTATTTTTTTGGCCGATTGTCTCATTTTTTCTAGGATAAGGGGACGGTTTGATTGGTACTATTTTGGGGGGCATATGCCTTTTTAATCGCTTGGTGTTTACATTTTTGTGTAGTAAAATGACAGAAAATTGCTTTTTTGGCACTGTTTTTATATATTTTTTTTTATGGTGTTCTTCTGAGGGGTTAGGTCATGTGATATTTTTATAGAGCAGGTTGTTAATTAAGGATGCGGCAATACTTAATAAGTCTACTTTTAAAAATTTTATTTTTTTACTTTAGCACAGTAATAGCAGTAATGAAGCAAAAAAATATATCATATTTTAGTGTCTCCATTGTCTGAGAGTTATATTTTTTTATATTTTTTTACTAATTGTCTCAGGTAGGGTCTCATTTTTTGCAGGATAAGGTGACGGTTTTATTAGTACCATTTTGTTCGATATACACCTTTTTGATCGCTTGGTGTTGCACTTTTTGTGAAGTAAGGTGACAAACTGGCTTTTTTTGACACAGTTAATATATATATTTTTTACGGTGTTCACCTGAGGGGTTAGGTCATGTGATATTTGTATAGAGCTGGTTGTTACGGACATGGCAATACCTAATATGTATACTTTTCTAAAATGTATTTCACTTTAACACAATAATAGCATATTTGAAAGAAAATAATGATGTTTTAGTGTCTCTATGTTCTGTGAGCTATAGTTTTTTTAATTTTTTTAACGATTTTCTTATGTAGGGTCTCACTTTTTGTGGAATGAGGTGACAGTTTTATTGGTACCATTTTTTTTGACATGCCTTTTTGTTCTCATGGTGTTGCACTTTTTGTGATGTAAGGTGACAAAAATGGCTTTTTTTGACAGTTTTTTTTTATTTTTATGGTGTTTATCGGACGGAGTGGATCATGTGATATATTTATAGAGCCGGTCGTTACGGACGCGTGATACCTAATATGTGTGTTTTTCCTTTTTTTTTCTATTTTTTAGTATGAATTCTGGGGAAAGGGGCGTTTTTTATTTTTTTTACTTGAAACCACATTTTTTTTTACACTTTATTTAGGAAGCCTCTGCACGGCATAAGGCTGCCTTGTCACGCATTGTGTCCCTGCAAAAGCAGCGTGGGGACTCGATGCGCTCCTTCACCTGCCGCAAACCACGACTATGTAGTGGTCATCGCTGACTGCGGCATAGAAGGGGTTAAGCTACCGGAATAAACAGTGATGCCGGCAGATACAGCAGGGGCCCGGCTACCAGGAACTGCCGGACCCCTGCAGCGATCGGGCACGCACCGCTCAAGTGCCCGCCCGATCACCATGACGTACTGTTATGTCAAAATGCGGGAAGTCACTGACTTCCATGATGTAATAGTGCATCACATGTCGGGAATGGGTTAACCACTTAAGGACCACAGGTTTATACCCCCCTAGTGACCAGGCCCTTTTTTACAAATCGGCACTTCACAACTTTAACGGTTTATTGCTCGGTGATGCAACTTGGCACCCCAATGAATTTTACCTCCTTTTCTTCTCACAAATACAGCTTTCTTTTGGTGGTATTTGATTGCTGCTGAGATTTTTAGTTTTTCTGATATTAATCAAAATAGACCACAATTTTCTAAAAAAAAGTGTATTTTTAACTTTCTCTAGTTAAATTGTTCAAATATAATAACATTTCTATACAAGTTTGTGTCAGAATTTATTGTGCTACATGTCTTTGATAAAAAAAAATCCAATAAGTGTATATTTATTGGTTTGCGCAAAAGTTATAACGTTTACAAACTATGGTACAAAAATGTGAATTTCCGCATTTTGAAGCAGCTCTGACTTTCTGAGCACCTGTCATGTTTCTTGAGGTGCTAGAATGCCAGGATAGTATAAATACCCCCAAAATGACCCCATTTTAGAAAGAAGACACCCCAAAGTATTCGGGGAGGGGCATGGTGAGTTCATGTATGATTTAATTTTTTTTCACAAGTTAGCGGAAAATGACACTTTCTGAGAAAAAAATAAAAATAATAAAGTTTCCATTTCTGCTAACTTCTGGCAAAAAAAAAAAAAATCTCCCATGGACTCACTATGCCCCTCAGTGAATACCTTGGGGTGTCTACTTTCCGAAATGGGGTCATTTGTGGGGTGTGTTTACTGTTCTGGCATTTTGGGCAGGGCTAAATTGTGAGCAACCCTATAAAGGCTAAAGGTACTCGTTGGACTTTCGGCCCCTTTACGCACCTAGGCTGCAAAAAAGTGTCACACATGTGGTATCGCCGTACTCAGAAGAAGTAGGGCAATGTGTTTTGGGGTGTATTTTTACATATACCCATGCTGGGTGAGAGAAATATCTCTGTACATTGACAACTTTGTATAAATTTTTTAAAAAAGTTGTCATTTACAGAGATATTTCTCACACACAGTATGGGTATATGTAAAATACACCCCAAAACACATTGCCCTACTTCTTCTGAGTACGGCGATACCACATGTGTGACACTTTTTTGCAGCCTAGGTGCACAAAGGGGCCCAAATTCCAATGAGTACCTTTAGGATTTCACAGGGCATTTTTACGCATTTGGATTCCAAACTACTTCTCACGCTTTAGGGCCCCTAAAATGCCAGGGCAGTATAAGTACCCCACAAGTGACCCCATTTTGGAAAGAAGACACCTGGCATGGCGAGTTCATAGAAGATTATTTTTTTGGCACAAGTTAGCGGAAATAGATTTTTTATTTTTTTTATTTACAAAGTCTCATATTCCACTAACTTGTGACAAAAAATAACATTTTACATGAACTCACCATACCCCTCACGGAATACCTTGGGGTGTCTTCTTTCTAAAATGGGGTCACTTGTGAGGTATTTATACTGCCCTGGCATTTTAGGGGCCCTAAAGCGTGAGAAGTAGTTTGGAATCCAAATGCGTAAAAATGCCCTGTGAAATCCTGGGGCATCGCTGTACTCAGAAGAAGTAGGGCAATGTGTTTTGGGGTGTATTTTTACATATACCCATACTGTGCGTGAGAAATATCTCTGTAAATGACAACTTTTTCAATTTTTTTTATACAAAGTTGTCAATTTACAAAGATGTGTGACACTTTTTTGCAGCCAAGGTGTGCAAAGGGGCTGAAAGTCCAATGAGTACCTTTTAGGAGGGCATTTTTAGGCATTTGGATTCCAGACTTCTTCTCACGCTTTAGGGCCCCTAAAATTCCAGGGCATCATAAATACCCCACATGTGACCCCATTTTGGAAAGAAGACACCCCAAGGTATTCCGTAAGGGGCATGGCGAGTTCATAGAAGATTTTTTTTTTTTGGCACAAGTTAGCGGAAATCTTTTTTTTTTTCTCACAGTCTCCCTTTCCGCTAACTTGTGACAAAAAGTTCAATCTTTCATGGACTCAATATGCCCCTCAGCGAATACCTTGGGGTGTCTTCTTTCCAAAATGGGGTCATTTGTGGGGTGTTTGTACTGCCCTGGCATTCGAGGGTCTCCGCAATCATTACATGTATGGCCAGCATTAGGAGTTTCTGCTATTCTCCTTAGGATTCATGCACACGACCGTTGTTTGGGTCCGCATCCGAGCTGCCATTTTGGCTGCTCGGATGCGGACCCATTCATTTTAATGGGGCCGCAAAAGATGCGGACAGCAATCCATGTGCTGTCAGCATCCGTGGCTCCGTTCCGCGGCCCCGCAAAAAAAATATAACATGTCCTATTCTTGTCCGCGCTTTGCGGACAAGAATAGGCATTTATATTGCCGGCGCCCGTTCCGTTCCGCAAATTGCGGAAGTCAAAACTGGCGCCTTCTGTTTTTTGCGGATCCGCGGTTTGCGAACCGCAAAAAACGGCAAGGTCGTGTGCATGAGGCCTTATATTGAGCATACGGGTAATGAGATTTCTTCATTCGCATCGATCAATGTGGATGAAAAACTCTCTGCCAAAATTTTTTATTTTTTCGATAATAAAGATCAAAAAAGCTCAAAAGTGATCTTTATAGCGCCGCAGAAATTTTACGGTGTTTTTGCAGTGATCAGAAAAAAAAAATTTCTGTCACTGCGGTGGGGCGGACTGAACGCAAGTGTGCGCACAAGATCAGGCCTGATCGGGCGAATACTGTGTTTTTTGTAGAGCCTAAGGTGACCCTAATGTACTGATATAGATCTGATTGCGATCAGTCTTGATCACTTACAGATACTATATAGTACTAGTGCTGATTAGCGACAGCCATGACGCTAATTAGCTACTAATCAGTGACTGCGGTGCGGTGGGCTGGGCGCTAACTACCTAACAAGTAGCTAACTAACTGGCGGTGATAAGGGACCCTTAGGCCCCATTCGCACTTCCGCAATTCTGTTGGAATTGCGGACCCATTCATTTCTATGGGGACAGACTTTGTCCTGCTCGGATCCGGAATTGCGGATCTGCACTTCCGGGTCCGCACTTCCGTTCCGCAAAAATATAGAACATGTCCTATTCTTGTCCGCAATTACTGACAAGAAAAGGCATTTTCTATATAGTTCTGGCAATGTGCGGATCCGCAAAATGCGGAAAGCACATTGCCAGTATCCGTGTTTTGCGGATCCGCAAAACACATACGGACGTCTGAATGGAGCCTTACAGGGGGGTGATCAATGACAGGGGGGGTGATCAGAGGGTTTATATGGGGTGATAAGGGGTTAATAAGGGGTTAATAAGTGACAGGGGGGGTGTAGTGTAGTGTGGTGATTGGTGCTACTTACAGAGCTGCCTGTGTCCTCTGGTGGTCGATCCAAGCAAAAGGGACCACCAGAGGACCAGGTAGCAGGTATATTAGACGCTGTTAACAAAACAGCGTCTAATATACCTTTCTGGGGTTAAAAAAATCGCATCTACAGCCTGCCAGCGAAAGATTGCTGCTGGCAGGCTGTAGATCAACTCGTTTACCTTGCGATCCTGTGAACGAGCGCGCGTTCACAGGAAATCTCGGCTCACGCGAGATGACGCCAATAGGCGTCGCTGAGCCTGAGACTGCTGCCGCCCGGACGCCTATCGGCGTTACGTGTGCGGCTAGTGGTTAATGGCACCTGTTTGAACTTGTTATCAGTATAAAAGACACCTGTCCACAACCTCAAACAGTCACACTCCAAACTCCACTATGGCCAAGACCAAAGAGCTGTCGAAGGACACCAGAAACAAAATTGTAGACCTGCACCAGGCTGGGAAGACTGAATCTGCAATGGGCAAGCAGCTTGGTGTGAAGAAATCAACTGTGGGAGCAATTATTACAAAATGGAAGACATACCACCTTCACCTATTTAGACAATCACTGGCTGAAATGGTGACTCAACTCATTCAGTTTTTGGCTGAAAGGGCATTTTAAGCCTTTTCCTGTATATATAGCCAGGACCAGGAAATGGAGAGCAATGAAAATCAGAATGGCAGCAGCAGGGCAATGTTATTCTGACCACTACACAATCTGACTGGACCACCTTCACCTATTTAGACAATCACTGGCTGAAATGGTGACTCAACTCAAGACCACTGATAATCTCCCTCAATCTGGGGCTCCACGCAAGATCTCACCCTGTGGCATCAAAATAATCACAAAAACGGTGAGCAAAAATCCCAGAACTACATGGGGGGATCTAGTGAATGACCTGCAGAGAGCTAGGACCTGAGTTAGTGTCACTCAGACATCATTTACTATTGCAGTCACTGTGTTCCAGAGCTTGGGAGGGGGAGGGAAAAAAATTATAAAAAATAAACAAAAAGATATTACAAGTTTTCTGAAACATGATGAGTCCTAGGAGGCCAGAGGGGGGTATATACCAACTTTCAGATACATTTGAGCAACTTTGGTTCAGCCCTAACCGATTTAGGTCTGAACTAAGTTTTTTAATTTTATTTGGAGTGTTATTCTGACCACTACACAATCGGACTGGACCCCCTTCACCTATTTAGACAATCACTGGCTGAAATGGTGACTCAACTCAAGACCACTGATAATCTCCCTCGATCTGGGGCTCCACGCAAGATCTCACCCTGTGGGGTCAAAATGATCACAAGAACGGTGAGCAAAAATCCCAGAACCACACAGGGGGATCTAGTGAATGACCTTCAGAGAGCTAGGACCAAAGTAACAAACCATCAGTAACACACTATGCCGCAAGGGAATCAAATCCTGCAGTGCCAGACGAGTTCCCCTTCTTAAGCCAGTACATATCCGGGCCCATCTGAAGTTTGCCAGAGAGCATTTGGATGATCCAGGAGAGGATTGGGAGAATGTCATATGGTCAGATGAAACCAAAGTAGAACTTTTTGGTAAATACTCAACTCGTCGTGTTTGGAGGAGAAAGAATGCTGAGTTACATCCAAAGAACACCATGCCTACTGTGAAGCATGGGGGTGGAGACATTTGGGGCTGTTTTTCTGCAAAGGGACCAGAACAACTGATCCGTGTAAAGGAAAGAATGAATGGGGCCATGTATCAATCTGTTTTTTTGGGGGGCAACTGGTATATATATAGTCCTAGGAGGCCAGAGGGGGTTATATACCAACTTTCAGATAAATTTGAGCAACTTTGGTTCAGCCCTAACCGATTTAGGTCTGAACTGAGTTTTTTAATTTTATTTGGAGTGTTATTCTGACCACTACACAATCGGACTGGACCACCTTCACCTATTTAGACAATCACTGGCTGAAACGTCTGCCTACGTGGCGAAACACGTGTTGAGGTCGAAGCAGTGGGGGAACCGTGTCACCATTTTTCAGCAGCAACATGGGTAGGTAACATGGTATCTGGATTAGGGTGTGACTAGTGTCACTCAGACATCATTTACTATTTCAGTCACTGTGTTTCCGAGCTTGAGAGGGGGAGGGAAAAAAATTATAAAAAATAAACAAAAAGATATTACAAGTTTTCCGAAACATGATGAGTCCTAGGAGGCCAGAGGGGGTTATATACCAACTTTCAGGTAAATTTGAGCGACTTTGGTTCAGCCCTAACCGATTTAGGTCTGAACTGAGTTTTTTTATTTTATTTGGAGTGTTATTCTGACCACTACACAATCAGACTGGACCACCTTCACCTATTTAGACAATCACTGGCTGAAATGGTGACTCAACTCATTCAGTTTTGGGCTGAAAGGGCATTTTAAGCCTTTTCCTGTATATATAGCCAGGACCAGGAAATGGAGAGCAATGAAAATCAAAATGGCAGCAGCAGGGCAACTGAGGTGAGGAATTCTAATTTTGTATTTTTACCCCTTCCTGGAATTTTTTTTTAAATGTCATCTTCCTGGAAAACAGCAGCATATTTTCTTGAGTAAAATGTTTAACCTTTTCCAGATTTATCCTTACATTTTAGAGAAATAAGGACACAACTTTAGAGGATGTCTATGCACTCATACATACTTTCTGGTGCATGACGACCCCCTTGCACATAAAAGAAGAACAATACAATATATGTCAAATTATAGTTGGGGGATCCTAATATATCTTACTAAGTGAAGGTTTTATATAGCTGGGGTTATGTGAATATAGGACATGCCATGCCCTGATGTACCCTAGTAGGGATCATTACCAAAAATATGCTGATCAGCCCTAACATTAATGTTTCCTCTGAGCATTTAGCTAGCTAATGAGTGGGGCAGTTGAGGACCAGGGAACTGTTCCTTTAACCCCTTCAGGATGCATCCATTTTTCATCTTAAGGACCAGGCCATTTTTTGCAAATCTGACATATGTCACTTTATGTGGTAATAACTTTGAAACGCTTTTACTTATCCAAGCCATTCTGAGATTGTTTTCTTATCACATATTGTACTTCATGACACTGGTAAAATTGAGTCAAAATATTTCATTTTTATTTATAAAGAAGTACCAAATTTACCAAAAATTTTGAAAAATTTGCAAATTTGCAAATTTCAATTTCTCTACTTTTATAATAGATAGTTATACCCCCAAAAATAGTTATTACTTTACATTCCCCATATGTCTACTTCATGTTTGGATCATTTTGAAAATTACATTTTATTTTTTGGGGATGTTAGAAGGCTTAGAAGTTTAGAAGCAAATTTTAAAATTTTTAAGAACATTTCCAAAACCCAATTTTTTCAGTTATGAAGTCACTTTCTGGGGCTTACATATTAAAAAAACCCATAAATAACCACATTTTAGAAAATACACCTCTCAAGCTATTCAAAACTGATTTTACAAACGTTGTTAACCCTTTAGGTGCCCCACGAGAAGTAAAGGAAAATGGAAATGAAATTTCAAAATTTCACTTTTATTAGCTGATTTTAAATTTTCATCAATTTTTTTCTGCAAAAAAATCAAAAGTTAACAGCCAATCAAAACTCAAAATCTATTACCCTGAATCTGGAGTTTACAGAAACACCCCATTTGTGCTCAAAAACTGATGTATGGGCACACAGCAGGCTTCAGAGTGGAAACCCCCAAAAAGTGACCCCATTTTGGAAACTACTCCCCTCAAGGAATATTACAAGGTGTGTAGTGAGCACTTTGACCCATCAGGCATTTCACAGAATTAGGAAACATTTGGCACCGAAAATGAAAAATTGAATTTTTTTGCAAAAGGTTGCTTTATTCCCACATTTTTCACTTTCATAAGGGGTAACAGGACAAAATGCACCCCACATTTTATTCTCTATTTCCCCCGAATACGGCAACACCCCATGTGTGCTCAAAAACTGATGTATGGGCGCACAGCAGGCTTCAGAGTGGAAGGAGCACCATATAGCTTTTGGAGAGCGGATTTAACTGGAATGGTAATTGGGAGCTATGTCGCATATAAAGACACTCTGAGGTGGCCCTACAGTAGAAACCCCCAAAAAATGCCCCCCTTCCGGAAACTACACCCCTCAAGGAATATTTCAAGGTGTGTAGTGAGCACTTTGACCCATCAGGCGTTTCACAGAATTAGGAAACACTTGTGAAAAGGAAAAATTAAAAAAATTTCCAGAAAAAGTTGCTTTACACCCACATTTTTCACTTTCACAAGGTGTAACAGGACAAAATGCACCCCACATTTTGTTATCCATTTTCCCCCAAATATGGCAACACCCTATATGTGTTCAAAAAATGATGTATGGGCGCGCAGCAGGGCTCTAGAGTCAAACAGCAAAATATGGATTTTACTGACCTGAATTGGCAGACATTGATTTTAGGTGCCATGTCACATTTAAAAGATTCCTGAGGTCCCCATAAGCACACATTTGTGAAAAAAAAAAAAAATTCTCCCCATTCAGGAAACACCCCATATGTGCTTGTAGCCTGCTGTATGGACACAGAGAAGGGCTCAGAATGGGAGGAACACTGTGTGGCTTTTGGAGGGCAGATTTTCAGGCACCATGTCGCCTTTGAAGACACCCTGAGGCTCTCCGACAGTGAAAACCGCAAAAACGAGGCTCTAGGGGTGTCAGAACATAAAAGGAAATTGAAGAAATGCCCCATTTAATAAAATGACACTCTTCAATGTATTCATCTACGGGTATAATGGGAATTTTTAAGGTTTTTATTTAAAAAAAAAAATTTTTTTTGGGGGGGGGGGGGGGGGGGGGGGAAGCTACTATTGGATTGCCAAATGGAAAAATGCTAAACTGAAAATGGATTAAGAAATGAATGAAATTGACTTAATGGATATCAATGGAGGTGTGATAAACTTGAAACCACTCTCCAATGCAAAGGCTGGTTTAGAGGGGCAGGTCTGACAGTAGTGAGTGGTGTCTTTCTTAATCCCTCTAACCGAGCAAACCCAACACCTTTTTTGGTGTTGCCTTTTTTTTCTTTGGGGGGATAGTACTCCAGGGAAATGCTGCCCATGTATTATTCTAGAGACCCCAGAAGCACCGCTGACTGAAATACTGCCCTCTCCTTCCTGAATGCCAAAAATCTATTTTTTTATTATTTTTTTCCTGAAATTCCAAGAAGGTTCCCCCATGACCTGCTGTTCTATGGATGACAAAGGCATTATATAGTGACACTTGGGTTAGGTACACAGCTAATTTTTGGTACTCAGATTTTCTGAAGGCACTGTAAGGCTGTAGTACCTGGTCTGAAAGATCCACTCCACCCATGAACTGGTTGTAATCCTGGATTCACACAGGCTTGGTGTTCTGCTCTGTGGTTCCTCGGACTGGGACTGGGGTGGACTGATTTGCATGTAGTTAACACAAGAAAATTCAGTTTGTCCTTGTATTTTAGCAACATCAAATTTTCTGAGCAAACAGCACTGCTTTCCCCGCGACACACTATCTGGTCTATAAACCATTTAGGGAGCCCTTTTTGATTTCATATAATTGTGCCATATGTGCCTATGCCTCTAGCAGCAAGGCACTTCAGGAGAGGGACACTATTGTAAAAGTTGTCCAAATATAGATGGAATCCGTGGTCCAACAGGGGGTGGACTAAATCCCATACTATCTTCCCACTTATACCCAGAATCGGGAGACAATCGGGTGGCTCAATTTTTGAATCTTTTCCCTCGTAAATACAAAAGCGCAATGTATACCTGGATACACTTTCACAGGCCTTATACAACTTCACGCCATACCTAGCCCTTTTATTGGGCAGGTACTGGCGGAAATGTGAACCAATAATTCATCCACTGAGAGGCATTTTTGGGGGGTATATACTCAACCAAATCTGGAATTGTAGTGGTCAACCACTGGCATAATTTTAAAGTGTCTGTCATAACTGGGGTCGCTTGGGGGTGGGCATTCATTACTATTGCTGAAGTGTAGAAATCTTTAAATACCTTCGAAACGGGCCCGGGGCATGGCAAGACAGTGAAGAGGGGTGTGATAAAGAATATCTTTGTTCCAATACAAACGTATTGTTGTTGTTTTTTATAATGCCCATGCTTAGGAGAAGTCCCAAAAACTTTTGCATTTCAGTCGTGTCAGTAGTGGTCCATTTGTGGGGCCTTGAAAGATAACTGTCTGGATGGGAGGCAATAAATTGCTCTGCATACATTTTTGTTCCACCATCAAGTTAGCTAGGTCATCAGTGAGGAATAATTTGAAAAAATTAATGTCACTGAAACCTGTGGTATCTACATTGATGCCTGGAGTGACTGTAAATTCAGGCATCTGGAGCACATAGTTATCTGTGGGGATCCATGAAGAGTCACTTGTACCGGGCTGTGACTGCGCACTACCCCTAGGACACCTACGAGGGAGTTCATCATTAGATTAATCATTTGAGGAAGATAAAACTAAAAATGTCACTTCATCTCCACTGTTGGAGTCAGTGTCCTCAAAAAGCAGGGCATATGCCTCTTCGGCAGTGAAAAGCCATTTAGTCATTTTAAACTGTAAACTAACGTAGATTTTTTTTGGTATTTTTTTTTTAACAGCGAACTAAAATCCTGTATATCGTTTAGGATAAGAACTCCCTTAGTCACTTGGCAGTTATTGACAGGTGTCACAGGTACCGTAATACAAATGTCTGGCGATGAGCCTCAGGAAGCTGAAAATTATATACAGGGGTCTAGTATGGAGTAGTGCCAATATCCTTATTGGGGCAGAAAAGGGGTTAATTAATGTGATATTTTACAGTTATAGGTGGCACAAATCCACATGGGACATAGGAGACTTATATTTTACAGAATGGTGCCACTCAAACACAGGACACCAGTATGCACACGTAGTGACAGGGTTATTTTTATTTTTTTATGTAATTTGGGAGTGTGTGACAGGTGTCTTGATGGACGGACAGGCTAGTGTGACAGGTGTCTTGAAGGATCCTTGTCATGAGTAAGGATCTATATTGTTAAAGATCCGAAACGAGTAGACCTGGATGTACTATGGTTTTTATTGCACTGAATAATTAAAAGATTCCACGTTATTTGGAAGCTGGACCCTTCTCTTTTTTACTGGATATATACCCTCATGCCAAGGTTCCTGGCTTGGTCCGTGCATCCTCTATTTGCCTCAGGTGAATGGTCCATCTGCAATAATGGACCAATCACAGCGATCACCGGCCGGTGAGCACTGCGATTGGCTCCCCGCCGGCCTCACTGGTTGCCTACAGCAGTAAAGGGTTTAATATCTTTACAGAAACCAAAGACAAAAAATCCAGCTCCATTGGAAAAGTAAAATTGCTGCCTTCTTTATTGAATAATAAAATAGTACACAAAATATTTCTAAAATACTAAAATATAGACAAAATATAAGTTGCACCTCCACTTATATGGTATACATGATCATGTGTACCACTTGTAATAAGATATATATAAGAAGTACAATTAGACCCTTGAAAGTGCCCTTCTTGGAACACCTTAATGATGTGGTCAATCGCCAAAACCACAATATTTCTAACATATTACTAACAGAAATATGTCTATATTAGGCATATTTCTGGCACAGATTCTGGCACAAAAGTTCTTTGCGCCACAATCTGTGACTTTTCCCCGCCTGTCTCATTCATCATTTTCTATGCCTGTTTTAGGCGTAGAAAATGGTCTAAATCTACGCCCGCAAGGAAGCTTGCGTAGATTTAGAAATGGCGGTGGATCCAAAATTATGTAGAGGTTGGCGCCCTTTAATATCTTAATAAATGTCTCAGTCTACAATAGCTCTGTCAGAGATATGTGTTGTTGTTAAATGAGAGGGTTAGGTCTCCATGTGGGGAAGGGATCATGAGAAGATATTAAGAACTCAAGAAGTGTTTTGGATTTTTCCCTGTAATATCAGTATGCCTTATGTGTTGAATATGAAATGGCAACTAATGTATTATTATTATTATTTTTTTTTTTTTTTATATCAGTATGCAGGTATTATGCCTCATTTACACATCAGTGTTTTGGTCAGTAATTTCCATAAGTGACTGTTAGCCAAAACCAGGTGTGGCTATACCTCATGTCTGTGGAGGCTCCAATTCTGGTATTTGGCTCACAATCACTGATGGAAATCACTGACCAAACACTGACATGTGAATGAGGCTTTAGCAGATCTGATATATATTTTTAGATCTTTAGATTATCCGTTCCCATTATGTGATAAACATTTCTTTATTATCTTTATATCCCCTACAGGTTTAGTGGTGTCACATTTGTAAACAACACCCTGTCAATTTGCATATCATTGCTGATTTCTCCAAATAATGGATCTTGACTATGGATAGTTATAGGACCTTATTCATATGTTTCTGTATTTGTGACCAACATGTTGACAGTAGAGATGGCCCGAACTATCCGACGGCGAACAGTTCCCGGCGAACATAGCTTGTTCGCGTTCGCCTCTGCCGGGCGAACACATGCGATGTTCGGTCCGCCCCCTATACATCATCATTGAGCAAACTTTGACCCTGTACCTCACAGTCAGCAGACACATTCCAGCCAATCAGCAGCATACCCTCCCTCCCAGACCCTCCCACCTCCTGCACAGCATCCATTTTAGATTCATTCTGAAGCTGCAGTCTTAGTGAGAGGAGGGAGACTGTAACTGCTGCTGATTTAATTGGGAAATCGATAGCTAGGCTAGTGAATTCAGTGTCCACTCCAGTCCTGAAAGACTCATCTGATCTCTGCTGTAAGGACAGCGTCCTGACAGCACCCCAAAAAGCCCTTTTTAGGGCTGCAACATTAGTCTGCTTTTTTTTTTTCCTTTATATACATATTGCAGTTGCCTGGCCTGCCTGTGTGTGAGGAGCTGCAGGCCCACAGACTGTAGTGTGCCCACTGCCAGTGCTCACCCCTGTCATTCCGTGTGGCACAGGACTTTGCTTAAAAAAAGGCACTTAATTTTTACACTTTAATCTAAGGTTAGTTGCCTGCCAGTGTGTGTCAGGCTGACTTCCACTGACTGTAGTGTGCCCACTGCCAGTGCCCACCACTCATACCGGCTGGCACAGGACTTTGCATAAAAAAGGCATTTAATTTTTACACTTTAGTGTAATTTCAGCTGCTTGCCTGCTGCTAGTGTGTGTCAGGCCGACTTCAACTGACTGTAGTGTGCCCACTGCCAGTGCCCACCCCTGTCATCCCGTGTGGCACAGGACTTTGCTTAAAAAAAAGGCACTTCATTTTTACACTTTAATCTAAGGTTAGTTGCCTGCCAGTGTGTGTCAGGCCGACTTCAACTGACTGTAGTGTGCCCACTGCCAGTGCCCACCCCTGTCATCCCGAGTGGCACAGGACTTTGCTTAAAAAATAGGCACTTAATTTTTACACTTTAATCTAAGGTTAGTTGCCTGCCAGTGTGTGTCAGGCTGACTTCCACTGACTGTAGTGTGCCCACTGCCAGTGCCCACCACTCATACCGGCTGGCACAGGACTTTGCTTAAAAAAAAGGCACTTCATTTTTACACTTTAATCTAAGGTTAGTTGCCTGCCAGTGTGTGTCAGGCCGACTTCAACTGACTGTAGTGTGCCCACTGCCAGTGCCCACCCCTGTCATCCCGAGTGGCACAGGACTTTGCTTAAAAAATAGGCACTTAATTTTTACACTTTAATCTAAGGTTAGTTGCCTGCCAGTGTGTGTCAGGCTGACTTCCACTGACTGTAGTGTGCCCACTGCCAGTGCCCACCACTCATACCGGCTGGCACAGGACTTTGCTTAAAAAAGGCATTTAATTTTTACACTTTAATGTAATTTCAGCTGCTTGCCTGCTGCTAGTGTGTGTCAGGCCGACTTCAACTGACTGTAGTGTGCCCACTGCCAGTGCCCACCCCTGTCATACCGAGTGGCACAGGACTTTGCTTAAAAAATAGGCACTTAATTTTTACACTTTAATCTAAGGTTAGTTGCCTGCCAGTGTGTGTCAGGCTGACTTCCACTGACTGTAGTGTGCCCACTGCCAGTGCCCACCACTCATACCGGCTGGCACAGGACTTTGCATAAAAAAGGCATTTAATTTTTACACTTTAGTGTAATTTCAGCTGCTTGCCTGCTGCTAGTGTGTGTCAGGCCGACTTCAACTGACTGTAGTGTGCCCACTGCCAGTGCCCACCCCTGTCATCCCGTGTGGCACAGGACTTTGCTTAAAAAAAAGGCACTTCATTTTTACACTTTAATCTAAGGTTAGTTGCCTGCCAGTGTGTGTCAGGCCGACTTCAACTGACTGTAGTGTGCCCACTGCCAGTGCCCACCCCTGTCATCCCGAGTGGCACAGGACTTTGCTTAAAAAATAGGCACTTAATTTTTACACTTTAATCTAAGGTTAGTTGCCTGCCAGTGTGTGTCAGGCTGACTTCCACTGACTGTAGTGTGCCCACTGCCAGTGCCCACCACTCATACCGGCTGGCACAGGACTTTGCTTAAAAAAGGCATTTAATTTTTACACTTTAATGTAATTTCAGCTGCTTGCCTGCTGCTAGTGTGTGTCAGGCCGACTTCAACTGACTGTAGTGTGCCCACTGCCAGTGCCCACCCCTGTCATACCGAGTGGCACAGGACTTTGCTTAAAAAATAGGCACTTAATTTTTACACTTTAATCTAAGGTTAGTTGCCTGCCAGTGTGTGTCAGGCTGACTTCCACTGACTGTAGTGTGCCCACTGCCAGTGCCCACCACTCATACCGGCTGGCACAGGACTTTGCATAAAAAAGGCATTTAATTTTTACACTTTAGTGTAATTTCAGCTGCTTGCCTGCTGCTAGTGTGTGTCAGGCCGACTTCAACTGACTGTAGTGTGCCCACTGCCAGTGCCAACCACTGATACCGGGTGGCACAGTAGCTTGCCGATAAATAAGGCATTTAATTTTTAGACAGTAGTCTAAATTCAGTTGCTTGCCTGCTGCCAGTGTGTGTCAGGCCCGCTTCCACTGACTGTAGTATGCCCACTGCCAGTGCCAACCACTGATACCGGGTGGCACAGTAGCTTGCCGATAAATAAGGCATTTAATTTTTAGACAGTAGTCTAAATTCAGTTGCTTGCCTGCTGCCAGTGTGTGTCAGGCCCTCTTCCACTGACTGTAGTGTGCCCACTGCCAGTGCCAACCACTCATACCGGGTGGCACAGTAGCTTGCCGATAAATAAGGCATTTAATTTTTACACTTTAGTGTAATTTCAGTTGCTTGCCTGCTGCCAGTGTGTGTCAGGCCCGCTTCTACTGACTGTAGTGTGCCCACTGCCAGTGCCAACCACTGATACCATCTCCCCGTTCGAAAAATCTATTCAATAAATGGCACCCAGATTGGGGACGTTAGAGGGATTAAACTGATGAGAATAGTACTACAGAAAATACCACTCATATCGGGTGTGACAGTAAATTGCACGGCGCAGACGCAGTCACCGTGGATAAAAACAAAGGGGAGGGAGCCAGCGTTTTTTTAACCATCTCCCCGTTCGAAAAATCAATTCAATTGACCTTTCGGGGACCCTTGGTGTTGTACGTGGCTGGGTGGAGGAAGAAACCTTCAATGACATCACCGGGACGTGGCTAGCTTGGTATCCAACCTTGTGCAAATGGGGAGTTTGCGGTTGTGCAAATGAACTGTTTGCGGTGCATTAAAAGGGGAGTTTGGTCTGTCAATGTCTGTGATGCGGGCGTAACCCTTACACTACCTGATCGATACAACATCATACCTGATCGTATACACACACTGGATGTTTTAAAGCACGTTATTCCAAACAATTTAGGAATGTTAGTTGATTTATGCCCTTTATGGATTAAAACCCGACTCTGCGTCCACTACGTAATTTTCCATGGGAGTTTTGCCATAGATCCCCCTCCGGCATGCCACAGTCCAGGTGTTAGACCCCTTGAAACAACTTTCTCATCACTATTGTGGCCAGAAAGAGTCCCTGTGGGTTTTAAAATTCGCCTGTCTATTGAAGTCTATGGCGGTTCGCCCGGTTCGCCAGTTCGCGAACATTTGCGGAAGTTCTCGTTCGCTGTTCGCGAACTGAAAATTTTATGTTCGCGACATCACTAGTTGACAGTCATTGTTAGTGATGGACGAGCATCTGCCGGGACGGTTCGTGAACTTGATCAAATGTTCACGAACCGCAAGTTCGCGGCGGGTCCCATTCATTTTAATGGTAGGCGAACCTGAAAAACCTTCAGCTCATATTTGCAGCCAAGAAATAATTACTAGAAGTGCACAAATAGTCCCACAACATGGACAGTGACATACCAGATGTATTATTCGAATTTGCGATCTCCAGTCATAATTTTTTCAATGCGAAATATCGGCAATATAATTTTCACTATACAGTACCCAAATGCACTATAAAGAAAGTATATTGGTATATAACACCCCGCTTCAATCAGTTTTTTTGGGGGACGACTGGTATATCACACCAGTAGAAATTATTTGTTCCAATAACGCTTGTTTCTCTATATACCTGCAGTATCGCAGCAGAACCGCACACAACTGCCGCATAATACAAATGCACTATAATATACTTTCTAACATAGAAAGTATATTATAGAAACATAGAAACATAGAATGTGTCGGCAGATAAGAACCATTTGGCCCATCTAGTCTGCCCAATATACTAAATACTATGGATAGCCCCTGGCCCTATCTTATATGAAGGATGGCCTTATGCCTATCCCATGCATGCTTAAACTCCTCCACTGTATTTGCAGCTGCCACTTCTGCAGGAAGGCTATTCCATGCATCCACTACTCTCTCAGTAAAGTAATACTTCCTGATATTACTTTTAAACCTTTGCCCCTCTAATTTAAAACTATGTCCTCTTGTAGCAGTTTTTCTTCTTTTAAATATTCTTTCCCCTTTTACCTTGTTGATTCCCTTTATGTATTTAAAAGTTTCTATCATATCCCCTCTGTCTCGTCTTTCTTCCAAGCTATACATGTTAAGGTCCTTTAATCTTTCCTGGTAAGTTTTATCCTGCATCCATGTACCAGCTTAGTAGCTCTTCTCTGAACTCTCTCCAAAGTATCAATATCCTTCTGGAGATATTGTCTCCAGTACTGAGCACAATACTCCAAATGAGGTCTCACTAGTGCTCTGTAGAGCGGCATGAGCACCTCCCTCTTTCTACTGGTAATTCCTCTTGCTATACACCCAAGCATTCTGCTAGCATTTCCTGCTGCTCTGTGACATTGTCTGCCTACCTTTAAGTCTTCTGAAATAATGATCCCTAAATCCCTTTCCTCAGATACTGAGGTTAGGACTGTATCACTGATTTTATATTCTGCTCTTGGGTTTTTACGTCCCAGGTGCATTATCTTGCACTTATCAACATTAAATTTTAGTTGCCAGATTTTTGACCATTCCTCTAGTTTTCCTAAGTCCTTTTCCATTTGGTGTATTCCTCCAGGAACGTCAACCCTGTTACAAATCTTTGTGTCATCAGCAAAAAGACACACCTTACCATTGAGGCCTTCTGCAATTTCGCTGATAAAGATATTAAACAATATGGGTCCCAGAACAGATCCCTGAGGTACCCCACTGGTAACAAGACCTTGGTCTGAATATACTCCATTGACTACAACCCTCTGTTGCCTGTCCCTCAGCCACTGCCTAATCCATTCAACAATATGGGAGTCCAAGCCCAATGACTGCACTTTATTGATAAGCTTTCTATGTGGGACAGTATCAAAAGCCTTACTAAAGTCTAGATAAGCGATGTCTACTGCACCTCCTCCATCTATTATTTTAGTCACCCAATCAAAAAAATCAATAAGATTAGTTTGACATGATCTCCCTGAAGTAAACCCATGCTGTTTTTCATCTTTCAATCCATGGGATTTTAGATGGTCCACAATCCTCTCCTTAAGTATGGTTTCCATTAATTTCCCCACTATTGATGTCAGGCTTACTGGCCTATAGTTGCCCGATTCCTCCCTACTACCTTTCTTGTGAATGGGCACAACATTTGCTAATTTCCAATCTTCTGGGACGACTCCTGTTGCCAGTAATTGGTTAAATAAATCTGTTAATGGTTTTGCTAGTTCACCGCTGAGCTCTTTTAATAGCTTTGGGTGTATCCCATCAGGCCCCTGTGACTTATTTGTATTAATTTTAGACAGTTGACTTAGAACCTCTTCCTCTGTAAAGACACATGCGTCAAAAGATTCATTAGTCTTCTTTCCCAACTGAGGTCCTTCTCCTTCATTTTCCTTTGTAAAAACTGAACAGAAGTATTCATTGAGGCAGTCAGCTAGTTCTTTATCTTCTTCCATATACCTTCCTTCTTTAGTTTTTAATTTGGTAATTCCTTGTTTTAGTTTCCTTTTTTCATTTATGTATCTGAAGAATGCCTTATCGCCTTTTTTCCCTGACTGAGCTAATTTCTCTTCTGCCTGTGCTTTAGAAGCTCTTATAACTTGTTTGGCCTCTCTCTGCCTAATCTTATAAATTTGTCTGTCATCCTCGTTTTTTTTTTTTTTATAATTCCTAAATGCTATCTTTTTGTTTTTAATGATTTTGGCCACTTCTGCTGAGTACCACAGTGGTCTCTTCCTTTTTTTGCTTTTACTGACAAGCCTAATGCAATCTTCTGTTGCCTTCAATAGTGCCACTTTTAAGTAGTCCCATTTCTCCTGGACTCCAATTAAACTGTTCCAGTCTGATAGGGACTCGTATACCACTAATCTAATTTTAGAAAAGTCTGTTTTTCTAAAATCTAAAACTTTTGTTTTTGTGTGGTGTGACTCAGTCACTGTACTTATAGTAAACCACACTGACTGGTGATCACTAGATCCCAAGCTTTCCCCTACAGTAATATCAGATACCAAATTCCCATTTGTGAATACTAAATCTAAAATGGCCTCCTTCCGGGTTGGCTCCTCCACTACTTGCTGTAGAGATAATCCCAGTAGGGAATTTAGAATATCTGTACTCTTGGCAGAACTAGCTATTTTGGTTTTCCAGTTTACATCTGGAAGATTGAAGTCTCCCATAATGATAACTTCCCCCTTCAATGTCATTTTAGCTATTTCCTCAACTAGTAGATCATCTAATTCTTTGACTTGTGTAGGTGGTCTATATATAACACCTACACGAGTTACCTTATGATTATCAAGCTGCAAGGTAACCCAAACTGACTCTAAATTGTTCTCGCTAACTTGTATCAAATTAGATTTTATGCTATCTTTCACATACAGGGCCACCCCTCCCCCCTTCTTGCCTTCTCTGTCTTTCCTGTATAGAGAGAACCCTGGTATTGATATATCCCAGTCATTACTCCCCTTGAACCACGTCTCAGCAACAGCCACTACATCTATATTCTCAGATGCCATTATAGCCTCAAGCTCATTGATCTTATTCCCTAGACTGCGAGCATTTGTAGACAAGACTCTGAGCTTGTCATTTCTGAACCTTTGTGCTACTGGCCTCTTCTGGCATTGTTCCGGGGGGCAGTCGGACTGCTGGATTATCACTCTTTTGCCCCCCTTTCCTAGTTTAAATCCATTGTACAAGGAAGGCAATCCATTAGAATATACATAAAGATAAAACGTAACCTTTAATAATGTTACTATGAGGGTCCATTCACACGTTGGTAAGTGTTTTGCGGATCCACAAAACATGGACACCGCCAATGTGCATTCCGCAATTTGCGGACCGCACATCGCCGGCACTATAATAGAAAATGCCTAATCTTGTCTGCAATTGCGGACAAGAATAGGACATGTTCTATTTTTTTGCGGAAACGGAAGCACGGATGCGGAAGTGCGGATCCGCAAATGTGGATGTGGAAAATGAATGGGTCTGCACCTGTTCCGCAAAATTGCGGAACGGATGTCGATTCATTTTGCGGACGTGTGAATGGAAAAGATATCCCTCAAAATAAAAATAAACTAAATTATTAAAGTTAAGCAAAATGCATAGATGTGGTAGGCAATAACAAGTGCTCGGCGGCACTAAATCAGGTGCTCGGCGGCACCAAATCAGAAACTATATGTCCTACCACAATCCGGGGGGTTCCAGTGCACATCCATGAATCCCGGAGGGAAAGCAAAAAACATCTATCCCTATGCTAGATGATGATGTGGTATTGAAGGACAGGGTGGGCAAAGAACTGTCCCTGATATTGCCCTACAGGGGGGTGCTATTCCGGCCCTGATAGCCTAACCACAGACCACCCACCCTGATAAGAGCGACCCCGTCCGGAACCTTACCCTATATAAAAATGGCCCTAGTAAGCCCCTAGGCCCCTGACTTCCAGGTGATCACTATATAGATCTATGTGTTTTTGACTCATTATAAAAGTATAAGTATATCGCACCCCTCTGTGTATCACACCTATCGATAGCACACCTATACCAGTCCTTAAAAAGACTTTTATGGCCCTATTAGCTAGCGTTTGGTGTCCCTAACAGCCTGTCCCTGCTCCACACTGGCAAAACACTGAATGTAAAATGGCGGCCAGATCAGGTTTATTTATAAGGTAGGGGGTATGTCCATGTGCTGAAACGTCTCAATTGGCTGTCCTGTACCACCTGATGGATGTGTCATGGGTCAAAGTTCTTCACAATGTAAAAGAATATCGCGGGCGCGAATATCTCCATATGTTCGCATGTTCGGTGAATTGTGAACACACAAAGTTCGCCGCAAAACGACCGCCGGGCGAACCACAAGGCCATCTCTAGTCATTGTATCACTGCTGATTTGTGGACAGCGGACATCATTGATAGATTGCTCTAGAACCTAATTCACAAGTTGCGGCATTTGTATCTTGTCTATATTTTATTCTTTACAAATATTTTGGGTACTTTTTCAGTAGTTATAAAGTTTATACAATGAGCCACACTCTCTCATAATTTTTATGTCTTATATTTTTTGTTTATAACTATTATTGTTCTTTGATTCATATTATATGTTAACCTCTTTCCGACCAGCGCAGGAAGTGAGTTCCCAACCAGCGCCGTAGTATTACGGCGCGCTGATCAGGCAGGTGCAGGAGCTGTGCCTGCCCGATCAGCAGCAGGAGTCCTGATGCTCCCGTTAGCCGGACCCCTGCTGTATGCGCCGGCATCTGTGAAAACACCAATGCCGGCGCATTCACCCTCACTATACCACAGTCAGCGCTGACCGCAGCATTTTCGGGGTGTGTCGAGGGAGGGAGCTCCCTCCCCATCCCCAATGGTTCCCCGTGCTGCTGTGATTGGGACTCGATGGCTGGGAAGGCAGCCTGATGCCTTCCTTAGGCATCGTGGCTGCCTTCCCTGTTAGCGAGGAAGGCTGTAAGTAATTCACTTACAGCCAATGTATTACAATACAGATGTATTGTAATGAATTGGAGAGAGGATCAGAGAGAGGGGGGGAAGTAAAAAAGAAAAGTTAAAATAAAGTTTTGCATAATAAAAAAAATAATAGTTTCAAGTAAAGCGCTCTTTTTCTTTTGAAAAATGCTGTTACTGAGGTATTGCCGCATCCATGACAACCTGCTCTATAAAAATATCACATAATCTACCTCCTAACATTAATGCTGTAAATAAATAAAAGTAAAAACTTTAATATCTTTAATATCCTGGGCTAAGGCCTGCCTCACGCTGCCTTTTTAGATCTGGCAGGCCGTTTAGCAGTGAACAGCCTGCTGAATCTCTCTGCATTCCGGAATTGCTTGAAGCGACAATATTGCCCTCTGGCCCCATTCACTATATAAAAAAACATTAAAAAACGCATCAAAGACGCAGGTGCGGTTTTAGATTTTTTTTGTTATTTACTTGGATTTAGTTTCTATATTGCTATGGGTATCTGTAATATCTTGATATAATCACCTTATTGGTTTTTATGTATATTTATTTTGTTATTGTAAAAGAAATGTTGAGGCCAGATATACGATCCATTGAAGGTTTTAGATGTGATCAGGGGCGTAACTAAAGGCTCATGGGCCCTGGTGCATAAGGTCAGCTTGGGCCCCTCTTCCCTCAGTGCTTTGTGGCCAGGGGCAGGGAAGCAGATAGCCTTTGTGCTGCCTGAGGCAAACATTTAAACGGCACCTCTCCATGCCAAATTCTTGACCTAACCCCTTCCCTTCAGCCAGAGGTGTAACTTGACCTGCATGCACTTTCTACAATACCAGTGTCTTTTTATGTGGCACCAGGATCTTTGGGCCCCCTCAGGCTCCTGGGCCCAGTAGCGACTGCTACCTCTGCACCCCTTATAGCTACGCCCCTGGATGTGATCTAAAGAAGACATTTATTGACCCCTTAATCATGCCCCCAATTTAGGGGCTTTAAAAAAAAGGAAAAGACTACTAGTCCAACATTCAAGCCACTGATGAAGGATTGAGGACACCCCCCACCCCCCGAAACTATTTTGTCATTAAAAACATGGGCGTACATAATTGCCCATAATATAGGAGACTGTTTGATATCTGTTGCTTGCAAAGTTGCTGGAGGGAAGATAAAGCCTGAAAAATTCTACTTATTGAAACGGGTACTGGAGTTCATTTAAGCTTACCCAAGCAGAGGTGGAAAGCCCAAGGCATCGGTAACCACGCTCCATTAGGCGAGGGCAATCTAAAACAGATGGTCCTCATGAGAGATACGCGGATACCACGTGGGGTCACCGCAATGCTGGCCTACAAGAGCGCCTGAGATGTGTTACTGAGCAGACTACAGTAAAAAAAAAAAATGAAAAGTACTTATATAACTACACACTTTTACTGGGCAATAAGGAGATTCATTGCAGTAATTTGGTAAGAATATATATATACTATTTATATACACTCACCTAAAGAATTATTAGGAACACCTGTTCTATTTCTCATTAATGCAATTATCTAGTCAACCAATCACATGGCAGTTGCTTCAATGCATTTAGGGGGGTGGTCCTGGTCAAGACAATCTCCTGAACTCCAAACTGAATGTCAAAATGGGAAAGAAAGGTGATTTAAGCAATTTTGAGCGTGGCATGGTTGTTGGTGCCAGACGGGCCGGTCTGAGTATTTCACAATCTGCTCAGTTACTGGGCTTTTCACTCACGACCATTTCTAGGGTTTACAAAGAATGGTGTGAAAAGGGAAAAACATCCAGTATGCGGCAGTCCTGTGGGCGAAAATGCCTTGTGGATGCTAGAGGTCAGAGGAGAATGGGCCGACTGATTCAAGCTGATAGAAGACTGAAATAACCACTCGTTACAACCGAGGTATGCAGCAAAGCATTTGTGAAGCCACAACACGCACAACCTTGAGGCGGATGGGCTACAACAGCAGAAGACCCCCCCCCCCCCCCCCCGGGTACCACTCATCTCCACTACAAATAGGAAATAGAGGCTACAATTTGCACGAGCTCACCAAAATTGGACTGTTAAAGACTGGAAAAATGTTGCCTGGTCTGATGAGTCTCGATTTCTGTTGAAACATTCAAATGGTAGAGTTCGAATTTGGCGTAAACAGAATGAGAACATGTATCCATCATGCCTTGTTACCACTGTGCAGGCTGGTGGTGGTGGTGTAATGGTGTGGGGGATGTTTTCTGTGCACACTTTAGGCCCCTTAGTGCCAATTGGGCATCGTTTAAATGCCACGGGCTACCTGAACATTGTTTCTGACCATGTCCCTCCCTTCATGACCACCATGTACCCATCCTCTGATGGCTACTTCCAGCAGGATAATGCACCATGTCACAAAGCTCGAATCATTTCAAATTGGTTTCTTGAACATGACAATGAGTTCACTGTACTAAAATGGCCCCCACAGTCACCAGATCTCAACCCAATAGAGCATCTTTGGGATGTGGTGGAACGGGAGCTTCGTGCCCTGGATGTGTATCCCTCAAATCTCCATCAACTGCAAGATGCTATCCTATCAATATGGGCCAACATTTCTAAAGAATGCTATCAGCACCTTGTTGAATCAATGCCACGTAGAATTGAGGCAGTTCTGAAGGCAAATGAGAAATAGAACAGGTGTTCCTAATAATTCTTTAGGTGAGTGTGTATATATATACATGTATATATATATATACAGTTGTGTTCAAAATTATTCAACCCCCAATGCTGTAAAGGGTTTTAGGGAATTTAGTGTACATTTGTAATTGTGTTCAGAATGAAATCTTACAAGGACTTTTTAAAGAACCAAATGCAACTAAAATGACATCAATTGTTTTTGTAATACAGTAATAAATGTTTTTTTTTGTGATTTCTTCATTGACACAATTATTCAACCTTTTAAAGACTACCACTCTTAAGAACAGAGGTTCATTCAAGTGTTTTCGATCAGGTTTTGAAAACACCTGTGGATGTCAAGGAGCAGCAATCAAGCATAATAAGCACCAATTAGGCAGATTTAAAAGGACTGTGATACTCAGCTCCTCTAGACATTTACTGGTGTGTTTACAAACATGCTGAAGTCAAGAGAATGGTCCAGGAAGACAAGAGAAGAGGTGATTTCTCTTCACAGGAAGGGCAATGGCTATAAGAAGATTGCAAAGATGTTAAACATACCAAGAGACACCATAGGAAGCATCATTCGCAAATTCAAGGCAAAGGGCACTGTTGAAACGCTACCTGGTCGTGGCAGAAAGAAGATGCTGACTTCGACTGCTGTGCGCTACCTGAAAGTGGAGAAAAGTCCCCGTGTGACTGCTGAGGAACTGAAAAAAAAATTGTCAGATGTGGGTACTGAAGTTTCAGCTCAGACAATAAGGCGCACACTGCGTAATGAAGGCCTCCATGCCAGAACTCCCAGGCGCACCCCCTTGCTGTCTCCAAAGAATAAGAAGAGTCGACTGCAGTATGCCAAAAGTCATGTGGACAAACCACAAAAGTTTTGGGATAGTGTTCTGTGGACTGATGAAACAAAATTAGAACTGTTTGGGCCCATGGATCAACGCTATGTTTGGAGGAGGAAGAACAAGGCCTATGAAGAAAAGAACACCTTGGCTACTGTGAAGCATGGTGGGGGGTCAATCATGCTTTGGGGCTGTTTTGCTTCTACAGGTACAGGGAAGCTTCAGCGTGTGCAAGGTACCATGAATTCTCTTCAGTACCAGGAGATATTGGATGAAAATGTGATGCAGTCCGTCACAAACCTGAGGCTTGGGAGACGTTGGACCTTTCAACAGGACAATGATCCCAAGCATACCTCCAAGTCCACTAGAGCATGGTTTCAGATTAACCCCTTAAGGACGCATGACGTACGGGTACGGCATGTTTCCCGAGTCCCAGCCGGCTGTGATCGGAACACGGTGCCTGCTCAAAACATTGAGCAGGCACCTAGGCTAAATGCGCGGGGGGGTCCCGTGACCCCCCCATGTCGGTGATCGCAACAAACCGCAGATCAATTCAGACCTGCGGTTTGTTGCGATTTCTGCAGTTTCTGATCCCCGCGGTCCCTGACCGCGAGGATCAGAAACTTTATAATGCCCAAAATCTATCTGTATCCCCCCCCTGCACCCCTGAGTGATTTTAGCCCGGTGGGAGGTGCAGGGGGAGGGTTGCGGGCGGTGCGGGCGGTGCGGGAGGCGGGCGGTGCGGTAGGCGGGATCGCGATCCCCCGCCCGCCTCCCATTGAATAATCGTTGGTGTACAGTGGGTATACCAGGGTGCCAGCACATTGCTGACACCCTGGTATAAACGGCTGACATCGGTGATGCGATGTCAGCCGTTTAACCCTTTCCATACAGCGGTCCGTACGGACCGCTGTATGGAAAAGGTTAACAGCTCAGGGAGCTCCCTCCCTCTCCGATCGGGGGGCTGCTGTGCCTTTGCAGCCCCCCGATGGAGAGGGAGAGAGCTCCCAGACAGCCCCCCGCCAGCCCAGTCCTCACCCTTCCCCGTCTGCGAAGTTGTGGCAGACGGGGAAGGTTCCCATGGCAACAGGACGCCGTCTCAGGCGTCCTGCTGTCCATGGTGCTGAACAGATCTGTGCTGAAAGCATAGATCTGTTCAGTGTAAGTAAAATACAGTGCAGTACAATATATATTGTACTGTACTGTATTATACAGACATCAGACCCACTGGATCTTCAAGAACCAAGTGGGTCTGGGTAAAAAAAAAAGTAAAAAAAAGTGAAAAAAAAGTAAAAATCAAAAAACACATTTATCACTGATTAAAAATGAAAAAAATAAAATTCCCTACACATGTTTGGTATCGCCGCGTCCGTAACGACCTGATCTATAAAACGGTAATGTTACTTTACCCGAACGGTGAACGCCATAAAAATAAAAAATAAAAAACTATGATGAAATTTAAATTTTGCCCACCTTACTTCCCAAAAAAAGGTAATAAAAGTGATCAAAAAAGTCTCATGTACGCCAAAATTGTAACAATCAAACCGTCATCTCATCCCGCAAAAAATGAGACCCTACTTAAGATAATCGCCCAAAAACTGAAAAAACTATGGCTCTTAGACTATGGAAACACTAAAACATCATTTTTTTTGTTTCAGAAATGAAATCATTGTGTAGAACTTACATAAATGAAAAAAAAGTATACATATTAGGTATCGCCGCGTCCGTATCGACCGACTCTATAAAAATATCACATGACCTAACCCCTCAGGTGACCACCGTAAAAAAATAAAAATAAAAACGGTGTAAAAAAAGCAATAGCAAGCGATCAAAAGTGTAATAGCAAGCGATCAAAAAGTCATGTGCACCCCAAAATAATGCAAATCAAACCATCATCTCATCCCGCAAAAAATGAGACCCTACTTGAGATAATCGCCTAAAAACTGAAAAAACTATGGCTCTTAGACTATGGAGACACTAAAACTTTTTTTTTGTTTTAAAAATGAAATCATTGGGTAAAACTTACATAAATTAAAATAATTGTATACATATTAGGTATCGCCGCGTCCGTGACAACCTGCTCTATAAAATTACCACATGATGTAACCTGTCAGATGAATGTTGTAAATAACAAAAAAAAAAACTGTGCCAAAAAGCTATTTCTTGTTACCTTGCCGCACAAAAAGTGTAATATAGAGCAACCAAAAATCATATGTACCCTAAACTAGTACTAACAATACTGCCACCCTATCCCGTAGTTTCTAAAATGGGGTCACTTTTCTGGAGTTTCTACTCTAGGGGTGCATCAGGGGGGCTTCAAATGGGACATGGTGTCAAAAAACCAGTCCAGCAAAATCTGCCTTCCAAAAACCGTATGGCATTCCTTTCCTTCTGCGCCCTACCGTGTGCCCGTACAGCGGTTTACGACCACATATGGGGTGTTTCTGTAAACTACAGAATCAGGGCCATAAATTTTGAGTTTTGTTTGGCTGTTAACCCTTGCTTTGTAACTGGAAAAAAAATATTAAAATGGAAAATCTGCCAAAAAAGTGAAATTTTGAAATTGTATCTCTATTTTCCATTAAATGTTGTGCAACACCTAAAGGGTCAACAAAGTTTGTAAAATCAGTTTTGAATACCTTGAGGGGTGTAGTTTCTTAGATGGGGTCACTTTTATGGAGTTTCTACTCCAGGGGTGCATCAGGGGGCTTCAAATGGGACATGGTGTCAAAAAACCAGTCCAGCAAAATCTGGCTTCCAAAAACCATACGGCGCACCTTTCCCTCTACGCCCTACTGTGTGCCCGTACAGTAGTTTACGGCCACATATGGGGTGTTTCTGTAAACGGCAGAGTCAGGGCAATAAAGATACAGTCTTGTTTGGCTGTTAACCCTTGCTTTGTTAGTCAAAAAAATGGGTTAAAATGGAAAATTAGGCAAAAAAATGAAATTCTCAAATTTCATCCCCATTTGCCAATAACTCTTGTGCAACACCTAAAGGGTTAACGAAGTTTGTAAAATCAGTTTTGAATACCTTGAGGGGTGTAGTTTATAGAATGGGGTCATTTTTGGGCGGTTTCTATTATGTAAGCCTCGCAAAGTGACTTCAGACCTGTATTGGTCCCTAAAAATTGGGTTTTTGTAAATTTCTGAAAAATTTCAAGATTTGCTTCTAAACTTCGAAGCCTTGTAACATCCCCAAAAAATAAAATATCATTCCCAAAATGCTACAAACATGAAGTAGACATATGGGGAATGTAAAGTCATCACAATTTTTGGGGGTATTACTATGTATTACAGAAGTAGAGAAACTGAAACTTTGAAATTTGCAAATTTTTCAATTTTTTTTGTAAATATGGTATTTTTTTACTTTTTTGACCCAATTTTAGCAGTGTCATGAAGTACAATATGTGACGAAAAAACAATCTCAGAACGGCCTGGATAAGTCAAAGCGTTTTAAAGTTATCAGCACTTAAAGTGACACTGGTCAGATTTGCAAAAAATGTCCAAGTCCTTAAGGTGAAATAGGGCCGAGTCCTTAAGGGGTTAAAGGCTGGAACATTTTGAAGTGGCCATCGCAGTCACCAGACTTAAATCCGATTGAGAACCTCTGGTGGGACTTAAAGAAAGCAGTTGCAGCGCGCAAGCCTAAGAATGTGACTGAACTGGAGGCTTTTGCCCATGAAGAATGGGCGAAGATACCCGTAGATCGCTGCAAGACACTTGTGTCAAGCTATGCTTCACGTTTAAAAGCTGTTATAACTGGAAAAGGATGTTGTACTAAGTACTAAGATTGAATGTCACTTGGGGGTTGAATAAAACTGATAATGATGTGAGCACAGAAAAGACATTTGTGGTTATTTCATTATAAAGGTTATGTTATATTTGTCTGACTTACAAGTGCCTCTTTGATTTAATTGTAAACAAGATGACTGAAATGATCAAAATCAATGTCAAACTGGCCAAAACACTCAATTTCAGTGGGGGTTGAATAATTTTGAACACAACTGTATATACACTCACCTAAAGAATTATTAGGAACACCATACTAATACGGTGTTGGACCCCCTTTTGCCTTCAGAACTGCCTTAATTCTACATGGCATTGATTCAACAAGGTGCTGATAACATTCTTTAGAAATGTTGGCCCATATTGATAGGATAGCATCTTGCAATTGATGGAGATTTGAGGGATGCACATCCAGGGCACGAAGCTCCCGTTCCACCACATCCCAAAGATGCTCTATTGGGTTGAGATCTGGTGACTGTGGGGGCCATTTTAGTACAGTGAACTCATTGTCATGTTCAAGAAACCAATTTGAAATTATTCGAGCTTTGTGACATGGTGCATTATCCTGCTGGAAGTAGCCATCAGAGGATGGATACATGTTCTCATTCTGTTTACGCCAAATTCGAACTCTACCATTTGAATGTCTCAACAGAAATCGAGACTCATCTGACCAGGCAACATTTTTTCAGTCTTCAATAGTCCAATTTTGGTGAGCTCGTGCAAATTGTACCCTCTTTTTCCTATTTGTAGTGGAGATGAGTGGTACCCGGGGGGGGGGGGGGCTTCTGCTGTTGTAGCCCATCCGCCTCAAGGTTGTGCGTGTTGTGGCTTCACAAATGCTTTGCTGCATACCTCGGTTGTAACGAGTGGTTATTTCAGTCAACGTTGCTCTTCTATCAGCTTGAATCAGTCGGCCCATTCTCCTCTGACCTCTAGCATCCACAAGGCATTTTTGCCCCCAGGACTGCCACATACTGGATGTTTTTCCCTTTTCACACCATTCTTTGTAAACCCTATAAATGGTTGTGCGTGAAAATCCCAGTAACTGAGCAGATCGTGAAATACTCAGACCGGCCCGTCTGGCACCAACAACCATGCCACGCTCAAAATAGCTTAAATCACCTTTCTTTCCCATTCTGACATTCAGTTTGGAGTTCAGGAGATTGTCTTGAACAGGACCACACCCCTAAATGCATTGAAGAAACTGCCATGTGATTGGTTGACTAGATAATTGCATTAATGAGAAATAGAACAGGTGTTCCTAATAATTCTTTAGGTGAGTGTATATATATATATATATTAATAAGACTAATATTTCTGGATTATAATCTGGACTGTACAATTTTATATTTTTACATTTTTTCATATTTTGTATTTTTTAAAGAATTCCTTATATTTTTGGGGGGTGATTTCTGTTGTATGAATTATATGTTTATATGTCTTGTATACATATGCACTACAGAGGGGTAATGCTGTATAATAGGTGTCACTAATCTATGGGAGGACACACTATGTGGGGATCCCTTATACCACTGACAAATCTGTCAGTAGATTGTATATTATATTATCAACTAGATCCTTTATCAAGTACCTTTTTTAATAATAAATATATTTTAGACAACAAATGAAATATCCATCATGAATATATAAATACAATTCCTGTATGAAAGTGTGCCTACCAGACAATACAATGCTTGAGCTCTGTTGTCCCTTCAAAGAGCTGATCATCTGGGGTGTCGAGACTTATAGCCCCTATTGATCGCCTACCATGAGGATAGACCATAAATAGCCTGATCCCAGAAAACTGCTTTAACTTTTAATCAATACGTTGTAATTGACTTCTTTTCAGTTATAAGTACTTGAGTCTTTAGTCAATTCTCTATACTTAAAGGGGTTGTGCAAGAATGGAGGGGTTGGCAAACCCCTCCCACTTGGCCAGACCTGTAAAGGGAAGCTTACTTACCTGCTTCCTGGCTCCCCGCTCCTTCTCCTCCAGGCCTGTGATTTTCTACTGGGCTCCCTCACTGTAGACATCCAGCTTAACACTACCATGGCCAATCACGTTAGCTGCATTTCACAATCATAAATAATTCTACATTATTGCTTTAATGTACAAATTTTGTGATATCTTACCCCTTTCATCTTGTACTGCCAGCAGTAGCTGTGCCTATACAATCTTCTGTGGGGGTTAGTAAAAAGTTAAATAAAAGATAAAGCTCCTGGAATACAGTGAGACAAGTCTATGAAATACAGTGGGGCATTTTGGATGCCAGTCTTAATAACCCCTATAGCTGGCGGTGTATCGCTGAAGTTTTGTAGAGGCGCCAGCAGATACAATTCTAAATGTAAGCCAGCTTCCAAGCTGTCTTAAATTTAGACCATTTTCTACACCTAAACCAGGCTCCTAGACCTGGTGTAAGTGGGGAAGAAGTCGCAGATTCTGCCACACCATGGCGTGCGACAGAATCTGCGACAGATATACGCCACAAAAGTGACGTATATCTGGTAATAAATGCCCCCCAGTGTGTTTTAACCCCTTTCCGATATATGACATAATAGTGACTTGCCGCATTTTGACATACTACTACATCATCGTGATCAAGCGGGCACCGGAGCAGTGCACGCCCGATCACTGCAGTCCCTGATAGCCGGGCCCCTGCTGTATCTGCCAGCATCGCTATAAGAGCCAATGACGGCGGATTAACCCTGACCGTAGCATAGAAGGTGCATGCGGCGGGTGAGGGAGCCCATCGCTGCTTTGGCGGCAACATGATGCGTGACGAGGCAGACTTATACCATGCAGAGGCTGCCCAATGCCTTGCACAGCATCGGGACCTTCCTTCTATGGGTGCCGAGGAGATCCAGCCCCAGGCTGTGTCTCCTAGGCAACCTGTTAGTGTACTACTCACTGTAGTACACGAACAGGCAATGCATTACAATACAGATGTATTGTAATTCATTGCAGAGGGGATCAGACCTTCAAAAGTTGAAGTCCCAGAGTGGAATTTTTTTTTTTTTTTTAAAGCAAAAAAAAAAGTGTTTTTAATAAAAAAAATTACGTTTTAAGTAAAAAAAAGAAAAAAAAACGCCCCTTTCAATTGATTTTATAATAAAAAATAGAAAAAAAGGAAAAAACACACATATTAGATCTCACCGCATCTGTAACAACCGGCTCTATAAATATATCACATGATCCACTTGTCCGATAAACACCATAAAAAATAAAAATGTAAAATTTGGCAAAAAAGCAATTTTTGGCACCTTACATCACAAAATTTGCAACACCAAGCGATCAAAAAGGCATATGTCCTACAAAATGGTACCAATAAAACCGTCACCTCATCCTACAAAATATGAGCCTCTACATAAGAAAATCGCTCAAAAAGTAAAAAAAAAAATATAGCTCTCAGAACATGGAGACAATAAAACATCATTTTTTTGTTTCAAACATGCTATTATTGTGCTAAAGTGAAATAAATTTATAAAAAGTATACATATTAGGTATTGCTGCTTCCGTAACAACCAGCTCTATAAAAATTTCACATGACCTAACCCCTCAACTGAACACCGTAAAAAAATAAAAATTAAAACAGTGCCAAAAAATCTATTTTATGTCACCTTACATCACAAAAATTGCAGCACCAAGCGATCAAAAAGGCGTATGGTCCCCAAAATAGTACCAATAAAACTGTCACCTCATCCCGCAAAAAATAAGCTCCTACCTAAGACAATTGGTCAAAAAATAACTATGCAACGCTCTTTTCCCTTCTGGTATTAGCACTCCTCTCCATTCGGCCCAGGTGTTTTTAATTAGCAGGAGCCTGCATAAGGGTATATATTCCTACCTCTCAGTTGGAGTTCCTGAGAGTATGTGATAGGGTGAGTTCCATACCTGTCCACATGGTTAGAGTGTGTGATGGGGTTGGTTCTAGTGATGAGCGGCAGGGGTCATATTCGAATTCGCGATATTTCGCGAATATTTTGTAGAATATTCGTTGAAAATTCGCAAATTTGAAAATTCACGATTTTTTTTTTACTCGAAAAATTGGAAAGGTAATGATTGTGTAATATGCGAATTTTCGGTATTCGAATTTTCGGATTCAAATTTTTTATTACGAATTTTTCAACTTACAACTATTATCGATTTTTTTCGAATAGTCTCTATATTGCTATAACTTTGTTTTTTTGAATATTCTGAATATTCTAAAACAAGAATATACAGCAATATAGCGAATATTAAAAAAAAAACTAATATAGAGCAAAATTTGCAAACACTACTACTCCTAAAGTCAAGTATATTGCAGCCTTCTTATTGGCCCACAAGCTAGAAGCAGTGAGGGATCATGTGTACTGATAAAAAAAAATAAAAAAAATCGAAATTACGAATATATATAACTATATTCGATATTTTCGCGAATTTTCGAAGTACCTATATTCGCGATAAAAATTAGAAATTCGAATATTCGTGATCAACACTAGTTGGTTCCACACCTGACGAAGGAGCCCGATAGGCCCCGAAACGCGTAGGAAGTTTTTTGTCCCACTGAGGCTCCAGTACTCTCAACGGTGACGTCACCGGCAGTGGTTTCCCGGGCAACCAAATCACAAGCTCCCTCGCACCACTCGTGCTTCCGGCGGGGCAGTGTTGTTGCTAGAAGGTGAGCAAGGAGGACGCTCTCATTTAAAGATACATCTACAAAGAAAAAAGAAAAGAACCGAGAAGAGCACTACATAATCACCAGAAGGAACAAGGGAAATAAAGTGGGAGAAGTATAAGGTACGGACCGCATCATTATTGTTATTATTTACGCTTTCAATTACTGCCTATTTTGTGACAAAGATAGTAATCACACATATCCCAGCACAGCCCACTTTTATGCACCATCCTTTTTTCCCAGGGATGCATACTTACCTACTTAACAAATTTTAATGGGAGTAGCTGTTTAGCTTGTTTTTCCAGCGCCGATGTCTTATATCACCCACGGGTGATACACCAGTGATTTTTGGTTCCACACCTGTTCACATGGTGCAGTACTGAACGGCGGCCATTGTTGCTTTGGTGCTGTCCTGGTGGGTCGGTGGGGCCCAGTGCCAGGGTGGCTTTGTCATACAGCGGGGGGCGCTGTTTGTTTTTTTTCACAGCCAATACAAGGAAGCCCCATTACAAAAATAGTCAGCTGTCCTATAACGAATAGCAGAATCCTACAGAGATTATAAATAGGGCTGTAAATTCATACTTACTACATATAATTAAACTATAAGCACCCATCCCTTTCCCCCCTATTGGCTGTCGTCACTTCAGCTCCAGTAAAAACCAACACAGTTTCACTAGTAGATATGTCTGAACAGTCATATGTGCCGCTCTCCGTTTCCTTTCCACATCCTCATAAACTTTGATTTGTTGAAGGTACAGAATCCATTCATTTATCGAGGTTGGGGAAACAGAACCCCAATGTCTGACTAAGATAACTTTTGCCACCATCAAACCCCTCATCCAAATCTGTCTAACCCGGGCCGGGACTTCCATATCTAGCGCATAATCTCCCAGCAGCACTGTCACCATCCCAGGGCTATACCTCGAGGAGGACTCCTTTTGTAGGGCTTCAAAAACTTGTTCCCAATACCTTTTTATTTTACTACATTCCCAGAGTAAATGTCTGAAATCCGCGTTCACATACCCACATTTCGGGCAGCAGCAGTCTCGGCCTTTATTCTGGGAAAATTTCGCTTGGGTTTTTGGCATATAGTACAGCCGGTGGAGGATCTTAAATTGGATTAATCTATGGGCATTAGAGAATGTAGCCTTTCTTACATTCCTGTAAATACTAGACCATTGTAATGGTGAGCAATGCAACTCTTGCTCCCATTTACTTGAGCTTTTATATAAAGTTACAGTTGCCAATGCTATTCGAAATTTACTATATAGGTTAGCTATCTTAACCTTCTCATCTATCTGGGCATAACAATAATCAAAAAATACATTCTCCCGTGGACAAATAGTACCTTTGTTCCTAGAGGCATCATAGGCGTGTTTTAAGCGTGAATACATAAACACATCTAATAATGTATTATCAGTGAAATTATAATCAGAGAGGGATTTAAAGTGTCCACATACAAAAAGATGACACACATTAGCCACCCCCCTACGTGACCAGTAAGCAAAATCTGTAATTTTAAAGAATTCCTTCAAGTTCCTGTTCTCCCACACAGGGGTAAAAGCAAAAGAGTTGGAGACTTTCAAAATCCTCTTAAGCTTATTCCAAGCCTTTTGTAGGGAGCAAGGGATCAATAGGGACGACTTCCTCACCCCCAAATAACCAGACTCCAAACATGTAAAAATATTCTCTATTGGTTTTCCCAGAACCTGCAACAAATATTGTGCTAATAAACTATCAGTAAATCTACAACACCGCTGAACCTGTGCACATAAATAATATCCCTGAAAAAAAGGGAATGATAGCCCACCATCTAATTCCGACAACCATAGATATTTTTGTTTTATTCTCACCCTCTTTCTTCCCCATATTAGATCGTTAATAAGAGTCTCCAATCTATAAAAAAAGATATCATCGATCTAAACTGGGGAAGCACACATCGGGTACATCACAATAGGAAGAATAATCATCTTAACCAGGGCTAATCGATCCGTCTGTGCCACAATCAGTTTCTGCCAAGCGCATATTTTAGACTTTACTTTATTCAAGACCGGAGCTAAATTAAGCTCATAAAACCTCTTTATAGGAAGACCAATCTTAATCCCCAAATAATCCAGGGTGTCATTTGGAGCGAGGACCCTTACTCCACTCCCCTCATCTACAGCCTTGCGGTTAAGCGGGACGAGCGATGACTTGGACCAGTTAATCAATAACCAAAGTCCTCTATTACTGCCATCACATAAGGGAGAAATTTCCATCCCCAGTCCAAAAACAAAATAACATCATCGGCATAGAGGCTTATTTTATCACTCACTCCTGCCACCCCAAAGCCGTCTATACTATTATCTAAACGGATCTTACAAGCCAATGGTTCAATAAATAAGGCGAAAAGAAGGGGAGAGAGAGGGCATCCCTGTCTCATGCCACGTCGCATCATAATGGGGGAGGAACAGATACCATTGATATTTATACGGGCTAACGGCTGTTCATATAGCATTTGAGTCAGCTCTATAAATACAGTCCCCAATCCAAAATGAGACATAGTAGCCCACAGAAAAGACCACTCCATCCTGTCAAACGCCTTTGCGGCATCTAAAGACAGGATGGAGTGGTTTACACTACCCCCAACCGAGAGGTTCAAATACACCCTATAGAGACTCATCTGTATTTGTCGGCCCGGAATGAATCCCGTCTGATTAATATGAACCAGAGAGGCTATGACCTTTTTCAGGCGATTAGCCAATATTTTGGCAAAGATCTTATAATCTGTATTTAAGAGAGATATGGGTCTATATGATCCCATATCGCGTCTATCTTTATCCTTTTTCAGCACCAAGGTAATCACTGCCTCTTTAAATGATGCACAGGATTCATTCAAGACCCGCAAAAGGATTGGAAGGAGAGATTTAGCATGGTACCTATAGAGTTCAAACGGCAAACCGTCAGGGCCAGGGGATGAATTATATTTCAGTAATGGAAAAATCTATCGCAACTCCTCCAAGTCAATAGGGCGGTCCAACATTTCCCTATCCTGTAGTTCTAACTGGGGGAGTCCTAGTTGTTGTAAATATAGCTCTATATCATGCCGTCTAAGCGTAATATCGGACTGATAGAGCAAAGAGCAGTATTTCACAAATTCCTCCCTAATCAGCTCTGAGGATCTCACCCTATTACCTTTTGAATTCCTGATCTCACTTATACTAGTAGCCTCTCTCTGATTAGCAACCAGCCGTGCCAAAAACTTACCTGTCTTACCCGATTCACAGAAGCGGTTTTGACCCTGGAAAAGAAGCTTATGTTGAGTTTTGCTATATAAGAGTATCTTGAACTGTGCATTGGCCTCTTTTAACAGGGTTATGTTTTGCTCATTATGGTGAGCAATCAATACGCCCTGTAATCTCCTAATTGTCTCTGTCAACTGTTGTTCCCTTTGACGCAGTTCAGATCTATACCGGTTAATTTTAGAAAAATATATGCCCCTTATATGGGCCTTCAAGGCATTCCACACATAATGAATATGTGTCGAGCCTACGTTGAAGCCCCAAATTTCCTGCATTTCGTGGTCTATCTGACCCTGTTCTCCTATCACATCCAGCCAGTGCAAATTCAATTTAAAGGTTCTGCCTGAGGCTGGAGAATCCACCTCTCTGAGTGAAATCAGGACTGGAGAATGATCTGATATTCCATGAGGTTCGCACTTCATTTTCGCAATTTGGTGACACAAATCACGACTTGCAAACGCCAGATCAATACGGGACATTGACCCATAGGACTGGCTAAAGCAAGAGTAAATTATCTTGTTACCATAGAGGTGGTGCCAGATATCAACCAGCGCCAGCTCCTGGCAAACCGAACTCAAAGTAGATCCAGTCCGACCTTGCCCAGAAGAGGTAGAAAAACGATCCAACCCAGGATCAAGCTGTTTGACTGCTGGATCCCGCTGCCTGCTGGGGTGGTGCTGCGGCGTCGGCGGTCACCGTGCAGTGCTGCGCCAGATTTAGAATAGGGTCCCATTCAAAGAGGCAACCTTGTCGCAGTGAGTGGGCCTATGCTTTTTGGTCAAATTGTATACTAATGCCTCATGTTAGCATGCAGCGTAGGGGTAGGTATACGATAAATTGCGCTGAGAAGCGATGTTTATTATGCTGAGAAGCAGTTAGATAAAAGCATAGTATTGAGGATGTGCGATCCAGTTCTGTTTCTTGTTTACGCAAAAAATAAAAAAAACTATGACTCTCAGACAATGGAGACACTAAAATATGATTTTTTTTGCTTCAAAACTGCTATTATTGTGCTAAAGTTAAATAAATAAAAAAGTTGACATATTAGGTATTGCCGAGTCTATAACAACCTGCTCTCTAAAAATATCACGTGACCTAACCCTGAGGTAAACACCATAAAAATAAAAACTGTGCCAAAAAAGCAATTTTTTTTCAGCTAACATCACATAAAGCGCAACACCAAGCGATCAAAAAGGCATATGCCCCCCAAAATAGTACCAATCAAACCGTCACCTCATTCCACAAAAATTTTAACCTACCTAAGACAATCGGTTAAAAAATTAAAAAACTATGGCTCTCAGACTATATTTCAAAATTGGTTTGGTTTCAAAAATGCTATTATTGTGTAAAACTTAAATAAATAAGAAAAAGTATACATATTAGGTATTTCCATGTCCGTAACGAACTGCTCTATAAAAATGTCACATGACCTAACACCTCAGGTGAACGCTGTAAAAATAAATAAATATAAACTTTGCCAAAATAACAAATTTTTTGGTCACCTTGCCCAATAAAGTGTAATAATGAATGATCAAAAAATCATATGTGCCCAAAAATGGTACCAATTAAAACATCAACTCTTCCTGCAAAAAACTAGCCCCTGCACAAGATGAACAACAGAAAAAAAATAATAATATGGCGTTCAGAAAATGGAGACACAAAAACATAATTTTTTTTCAAAAATGTTTTATTATGTAAAACTGAAACAAACAAACAAAGAAAGTAGACATATTTGATATCATTGCGTCCGTAACAACATGCTCTATAAAAATAGCACATGATCAGATGATTGATGTAAAAAATTAAAACTGTGCCTTACAAAAAACTTAATATACTGTAGATCAATTAAAAATCATATGTACCCCAAAATAGTACCAATAAAACTGGAACCTTATCCCCTAGTTTCCAAAATGGCGTCACTTTTTGGGAGTTTCTACTGTAAGAGTGCATCAGGGGGGCTTCAAGTGGGACATGGCATCTGCTGACAAAACCAGTCCAGCAAAATATGCCTTCCAAAAACCATATGGTGCCTTTTCTTCTGCGCCCTGCCATGTGCCCTTACATCAGTTTACGACCACATGTGGGGTGTTTCTGTAAACCGCAGAATCAGGGACATAAATATTAAGTTTTGTTTGGCTGTTAACCCTCAATGTGTTAAAGAAAAAAATGGATTAAAATGGAAAATCTGCCAAAAAAGTGAAATTTATTTATAAATTTCATCTCCATTTTCCTTTAATTCTTGTGGAACATCTAAAGCAGGGATGCTCAACCTGCGGCCCTCCAGCTGTTGTAAAACTACAACTCCCACAATGACCTTCTGTAGGATGATAGCTGTAGGCTGTCAGGAAATGATGGGAATTGTAGTTTTGCAACAGCTGGAGGGCCGCAGGTTGAGTATGCCTGATCTAAAGGGTTAACAAAGTTTGCAAAATCAGTTTTGAGTAACTTGAGGCGTGTCGTTTCTACAATGGAGTCACTTATGGGGGCTTTCCACTATGTAAGCCCCACAAAGTGACTTCAGACCTGAACTGGTCCTTAAAAAGTGGGTTTTGGAAATTTTCTTAGAAATTTTAAGAATTGCTTCTAAAATTCTAAGCCTTTTAAAGTCCTAAAAAAATAAAATGACATTTACAAAATGATGCCAACATAAAGTAGACATATGGGGAATGTTAAAGAGGACCTTTCACCGATTATGACAATGTGAACTAACTATACAGACATGTAGAGCGGCGCCCGGGGATCTCACTGCACTTACTATTGTCCCTGGGCGCCGCTCCATTCTCCCGCTATGCCCTCCGGTATCTTCGGTCACTAAGATATGGTAGGCGGAGTCTGCCCTTGTTCTGCTGTAGCGCTGGCCAATCGCATTGCAGAGCTCACAGCCTGGGAGAAAATAACCTCCCAGGCTGTGAGCTCTGTGCTGCGATTGGCCAGCGCTACAGCAGAACAAGGGCAGATTACGCCTACCATAACTTAGTGACTGAAATCATTATAACGGGAGAACGGAGCGACGCCCAGGGATAATAGTAAGTGCAGTGAGATCCCCGGGTGCCGCTCTACATGTCTGTATACTTAGTTCACATTGTCATAATCGGTGAAAGGTCCTCTTCAAGTAATAAATATTTCATGAGGTATCACTTTCTGTTTTACAAGCAGAGAAATTAAAATTTTGAAAATTGCAATTTTTTTTCATAAATAAAGGTCAAATATATTGACCCAAATTTATGACTATCATGAAGTACAATGTGTCACGAGAAAACAATCTCAGAATGGCTTGGATAAATAAAAGTGTTCCAAAACTATTACCACATAAAGTGACACATGTCAGATTTGCAAAAAATGGCCTGAACAGGAGGGCGAAAACTGGCCCGGGGTAGAAGGGGGTAAAATATATATTGTGCTACTATCTCTGACATTTTCTTTTGCAAAGCAGGTGAATACAGTACATTAGGAAATTATATAGTAAATATAAATGCAAGTTAAAAACATACTGATGGCAAACAGAATGATTCATAGAGATAACAATGTCTCCTGATTTTCAAAGGGTTAAGAAATAGTTTGATATATAAAGTTGAACTGTCAAAAAAGCACAACAAATGTATGTTATCTCATTGGATGACAGAATAATGGCCAAATCAGGCATAATTAGTGTTTCATATAGTGAATAGCAAACGTCCGCCTCACACATTCCATTCTGTACAAAGCGGTCTCCATTTCCCAGAATACAGACAGTTCATTTGCATGCTATTGTTTGGCGGCTATTTTCTGATTGCAGTTTTCCCATGTGATCAAATGGCTGCTGCTGTTGAATAAACCATATTTTCCTGATGAATTTTTAGCCAATGATAATGTTTTTCTAAACTCCCTATAAGTATTCAAATAGAAAGCGTGCAAGATAAATTGCACATCACTCTGCAGTCTTAAAGCAAAACAAAAAGTAACGATATTGCCACTTTAGGTACTCATTCTACTGCCTGCTGTCGCCATTATATGAATCATTCCTGTGCTACAGTTACCTATAAACTGATTTTTTTTTTCTTTCTAGGAGTGTAGAAGATGCCTGGAGGAATACAAAAATGAAACACATCCTTAAAAATAGCTGATTTACTATTCCCCAGAAAGTGCAATATAAACCTGATCACTTTTTTTATTGTGTATATCTTTTTATAGCATCAATTTTGGCCAAGCTTTTAAATTGGCAGACAACCGATCTTCAAGATTAAAATAAATAATTGTCAAGCTGTCTGTTACGTATTGTATAGTTAACTGATTTCGCTTCTACGTTATTTATGGTTATTAAATTTTTTACGACTAAAATGCAAGTTTTTATATGCCTTTTAAATTAGCATACACAGAATTCTATATTTGCACAGTTGTTTTTTTTTAGATACCAAGATTTTATAAGATGTTACAATGATAAAGCTAGACTGGCTATAAATTGGACCCTAGGCAAGGGAATAACAGAGTTACAAGGACTATCCTGTACTCCTAAGGCCCAGTACTACCTGCCCAGTCATCAGGATGGTATTATAGTCCCATGACTGTACATTATCTGTGGTGTCTTTTATATGCCATTCACAATATTCCAGGATATCACAATGACCAATGTTGGTTTAAAGGGTTTGTGCCACCACCATCTTATTTTAATATAATTCAGCAAGAAAAACATGTTACTTTGGTAATTTGCTTTTTGTTACAAAAATACTCCAACTCTGAGATATTCTCTTTATTATAATGATGGCCCCTGATTTTTAGTTTTTACAGTAATGTGCACGTCCACCTACATCAGGGCTGGCCAACCTGCGGCTCTCCAGCTGTTGTAAAACTACAATTCCCACCATGCCCTGCTATAGGCTGATAGCTATAGGTTGTCTGGGCATGCTGGGAGTTGTAGTTTTGCAACAGCTGGAGAGCTGCAGGTTGGCCATCCCTGACCTACATGTTCAGGTCCATCCTTCTACTGCCACCAGCCATATCTACTGTTAGAAGCTGTGTCAGTTACAGGGAGAGAGCTGCAGCAGAATGGACATGACCCCTGAGCTGTGATAGTGAGCTACAGCAGTAAGGATACACCCCTAGAGAAAGGACACACCTCTGAGGTGCCAGCTTGAAAAAAATCTAGCAGAGCAATTGTAACAATAACTGGGGAGATCTTTGGATCCATGAAATGTACAGGGCTGGGACCAGCTTTGTTAGAAAGAGTTTGGCATATAATTGTATTATACATTCTTCACTTGGGATCCATGGAACCAATTCCGTACTTCCACTTGCTTTCCTGACTGGTTGACTACTGGTATCATCTCGGGTAACGGTTCCTGAAGTACTATCCACAGTAGGGCCTTTTCATTTATACCCCTTTTCTCCCTTACCTTTTGTCTATGTCATGTCTTGGTCTGTCAAGTCTTGTAGTGTTCGTTCTTGTCATATATGTTGGTTTGTCTAGGAACGGGGAAATATATGTCATGCATACTTTTATCCTCATTTCCGGAGGTCCTCATTGGCTTGTTACTTGCCAGTCATGTTTTATATAGATATTTACAAACTATACTACCTCTGAGTCACTTGTGAGGCCAGTAGTTGGCCAATGCATTTCATTTGTATATGTATTAGATATACTCACTATATCATTCATTTATATGCTTCAATAAAATAATGATTGAACCGTAAAAAGTACAAATTATTTACTATACTACATGGTCATTTATTTGTTTCACCCAGTCAAACAGTGGAGCAAATTTTTCCCATGACCATGATATATTGTAATACTCCAATATGTCGTGCATCTCTAGACTTACTAAGGATTTCAGGATATACATGGTTTGTATTGCAGTCCTGCTTTCCTACTTACCCCATACCATTTAAAAAATGTGGTAACTTTAGAATAAAATTTTGTAGTGTTTTTTTTTTTTTTGCGAAATAGTCATTTTAACAAATGTAAGCCTCCGAAGTAATGATGTATGCATCTTAGACTGATGCCAAAAGGTTCTTCACTAATGATTTGATAAGGACAGGACAGTCATAAATGGCAGAATGGGATCATCTGCATATAATGCACACCTATACTCAATAATAATACATTACTATGGGTTCAATTCCCAAAACAAATAATAAAGGGATGTACTGTAGAGCAACCATGATAAGCCGCTCCTTGGATCAAAAAGTATTTAAAGCAAAATAGCTTAGTATATGTAATTAAAGTCAAAATGCCCAAAAGAATGCAAATGAGCTCCTTGTTTCAACAAGGATGTCCTCGCTGAACCTTGTTGCATCCGGAGCCTAGTCACTTTCTGTCCATTAGTAGACCCTGATCAGCTGTACATTGAGGCTCTGCAGGCTCTATTCCTTCTGTAACTGTAGCTAATATGTCATCCCCAGTCAGATGCGGACACAAACAGATAACGGCACTTGTGCAAATAATGTGTCGGAGCCCCCCTCCTTCTTCCCTCAGTGCTTTGTGGCAAGGGGCAGGGGTGCACCTAGCCTGTCTGCTGCCTGAGACAGAAATTGAAATGGCGTCCCCCTCATACCAAGTTCTCATCCTAACCCCTTCCCTTCAGCCCTACTGTTACAAACAGTGCTACAAACATACAGTAGAATACAGCACGCATACCTCTTACATCCAGTGACGTCTTCTCTGATGTAGACATTATCTTTCCTCATCTTCTCCATTCAGACCAAACCGCCATGATGACTTCTTTCAGCCATGACTTGTCTCTGCAAAGCTTAACAAAAAGACGATAAATAAATAAATAAAATAACAATTACAAACTAAGAAAATATAAATAATCGAGCCCAAGAAAATTGTATTTCTGACACTAATATTGTATCATAACCTCCTCCAAAGATAACTGCACTAAGCTGATACTGTACAAAAGTGCCCCACACAGTAATAGTTCTCCCCAAAGTCCCACAAATAGAAATTATTATCTGCCAGAGTGCACTCAGTGTTAACAATGCCCCCAAAAGTAATAATGCCCCATCAGATCCTTAGACTGCCATATCAGATCCTCATACTCCCATATCATATTCTCAGACCCTCATATCAGATCCTCAGATCCCCATATGAGATGCTCAGGCCCCCATATAAGATGCTCAGACCCCCATATGAGATGCTCAGGACACCATATTGATGCCCAGCCCCCCATATCAGATGCTTAAGCCCCCATATCAGGTGCTCAGACCCCCATGTCAGATGCTCAGGCAACAAAATCGATGCTCAGACCCCCATATCAGATGCTCAGGCCCCCATATTGATGCTCAGGCCCCTATATCAGATACTTAAACCCCCATATCAGATGCTCAGGCACCCACATCGATGCTCAGGTACCCACATCCGATGCTCAGACCCCCATATCAGATGCTCAGACCCCCATCAGACCTCAGTTCAGACTCAAAATAAATACTAAAACTTACCTCTCCTGTGCTGCCGCTGCTCTCTATGTCTAGTGTCCTCTCCTGCAATCCCCGCTCACTGATTTCCTCCTCCAGGTCATAGTGCGGGTTGTACATCCTGACGCTGTACGTAGTCAGGACATTGCAGCACGGCTTAGAGAAGACCGGGGAGGAGGCGTGAGTACAGCACTCAGAGCGCTTCACTCCCCTGCCTCCTGTAGACTAGTGAGCGCTTCCATAATGGAAGCGCTCACTAGTATTTATTTTATAAGACGCTCTGCATCTTATAATGTGAAATATACAGTAATTACCAGTGCACTACTGGCAAGGGGGACTCTGTGGGCCCTCTGGCTTAGGGACCCAATTGCAACTGTGACCACTGCGACCCCTATAGCTACCCAACTGAATTGTTGCAGCAGCCACACAAGTATATCTATGTAGTTCATGGTTTAGAATGAGCTCTCCCACACTGTGCCCCTGTGCAGCTGAACCAGCTGCACAGGCGGTATGTTGGCCCCTGTCCCCATTTATAGAAGAAATCATCAATAACAAAAAAAAAAGCCTTGTATGACCTTATGGGGGGCACAATGTGTAAAATAGAATAGTATAAAAAATAAAGACAATAAAATAAAATAAAACAATAAAAAAGAACCCCAACCACTAGTCCACAATGCAGCTCCTCTATATCAAAATGACTGCAATGAAAAAAGGGGGCATAATTTAAAAAAGCATTTTAGTTACACTTTGTGCTATTAAACATTCAATGAAAACGTTTTAAAAACAGACTTTTTACCGCTTATATTTGGGTAAAAAAAAAGGAAAATACTAAAATATGTAAAAAAAAATAATAGAAAATATGTCTGATCAGGAAGAGGGGTAAAAAGCACAGTCTTGAGCTGGTTAAAGTCAGTTTATGTGGCTGTAATTGTACTAAATTTCAAATGTTGCACATTTAAAGTTTTGGTGCATCTTTAAATGTAAAATTTTATAAAGAGATGTCACTCCAATTTCCAAAGATTGTGCATAGTTAACAGCACCACCCATAGAAGACAATGATAATTTCTACTGATGTACAGTGGGGGAAATAATTATTTGACCCCTCACTGATTTTGTAAGTTTGTCCAATGACAAAGAAATGAAAAGTCTCAGAACAGTATCATTTCAATGGTAGGTTTATTGTAACAGTGGCAGATAGCACATCAAAAGGAAAATCGAAAAAATAACTTTAAATAAAAGATAGCAACTGATTTGCATTTCATTGAGTGAAATAAGTATTTGAACCCCTACCAACCATTAAGAGTTCTGGCTCCCACAGAGTGGTTAGACACTTCTACTCAATTAGTCACCCTCATTAAGGACACCTGTCTTAACTAGTCACCTGTATAAAAGACACCTGTCCACAGAATCAATCAATCAAGCAGACTCCAAACTCCCTAACATGGGAAAGACCAAAGAGCTGTCCAAGGATGTCAGAGACAAAATTGTAGACCTGCACAAGGCTGGAATGGGCTACAAAACCATTAGCAAGAAGCTGGGAGAGAAGGTGACAACTGTTGGTGCGATTGTTCGAAAATGGAAGGAGCACAAAATGACCATCAATCGACCTCGCTCTGGGGCTCCACGCAAGATCTCACCTCGTGGGGTGTCAATGGTTCTGAGAAAGGTGAAAAAGCATCCTAGAACTACATGGGAGGAGTTAGTTAATGACCTCAAATTAGCAGGGACCACAGTCACCAAGAAAACCATTGGAAACACATTACACCGCAATGGATTAAAATCCTGCAGGGCTCGCAAGGTCCCCCTGCTCAGGAAGGCACATGTGCAGGCCCGTCTGAAGTTTGCCAATGAACACCTGAATGATTCAGAGAGTGACTGGGAGGAGGTGCTGTGGTCTGATGAGACCAAAATAGAGCTCTTTGGCATTAACTCAACTCGCTGTGTTTGGAGGAAGAAAAATGCTGCCTATGACCCCCAAAACACCGTCCCCACCGTCAAGCATGGGGGTGGAAACATTTTGCTTTGGGGGTGTTTTTCTGCTAAGGGCACAGGACAACTTATTCGCATAAACGGGAAAATGGACGGAGCCATGTATCGTGAAATCCTGAGCGACAACCTCCTTCCCTCTGCCAGGAAACTGAAAATGGGTCGTGGATGGGTGTTCCAGCACGACAATGACCCAAAACATACAGCAAAGGCAACAAAGGAGTGGCTCAAGAAGAAGCACATTAAGGTCATGGAGTGGCCTAGTCAGTCTCCGGACCTTAATCCAATCGAAAACCTATGGAGGGAGCTCAAGCTCAGAGTTGCACAGAGACAGCCTCGAAACCTTAGGGATTTAGAGATGATCTGCAAAGAGGAGTGGACCAACATTCCTCCTAAAATGTGCGCAAACTTGGTCATCAATTACAAGAAACGTTTGACCTCTGTGCTTGCAAACAAGGGTTTTTCCACCAAGTATTAAGTCTTTTTTTGTTAGAGGGTTCAAATACTTATTTCACTCAATGAAATGCAAATCAGTTGCTATCTTTTATTTAAAGTTATTTTTTCGATTTTCCTTTTGATGTGCTATCTGCCACTGTTACAATAAACCTACCATTGAAATGATACTGTTCTGAGACTTTTCATTTCTTTGTCATTGGACAAACTTACAAAATCAGTGAGGGGTCAAATAATTATTTCCCCCACTGTATATAAACATTCTTGAAAATGACTCCAGTATGCATCTTACTAACACAGAGACTACATCCCAAAACCCTCCATAAAACTCATTGGGGGAATATATCAAGGCCTGCACTCCAAAAATCTGTATTTAAAAAATTGCAAAATAGAGCTTTTGTGACTTTTGTTGGGCTTATTTGTACAGAATTTTCAATTTGTTGCTCTTTCACAGAAAAGTGAGTGGAAAAGTTGGCATAGTTGGCTATGCTTATTAATTTCACTTCAGATTTATCACTTTCTTAAAAAGTTGCAAAAACCTGCAAACTAGCATAGAAAACTGAGCAGAATTTAAAGACAAATGTGTTAGGTTTAAGGCTGTGCCAACTTTAACTAACAATGTGCAATATCATATTTGATAAATGTGGCGCAAAGTACGCCAATGCAGACTCAAGCAAAACTTACTTCAAATATTAAATTCTCAATGAATTCCACCCTTCATTTATCGTATATCACTATAGCTAGATCATCAGTAACATGAATATGGGAGGATACTGTTTTAGGGTACGTTCACACAGCGGATGTTGATACTTTGTGTCACTTTGAATGCTGCAGACCTGCTTGCGGTTTAGCTCTATTGAGCTAAACTGTGAGTGAATACCCACTTCAAGCAGCGTCCATCCAGACACTGCGCCAAGAAGAGATATGTTTCTTCTTGGAGCAGTGTCGGCTTTAAACTGCCAGCTGCATGAACTGCATTGCTACATACCTTATTAGAAAAAAGACCATAACGCTGGGTTCAGACCTGAGTGTACCAAAGGAGCGCTCTGTATGCGCGATTGTATCGCGCGTTTACAGACGCGGCTCCGGCAACAAGCAACGCCCATAGTCGCGCGTTCCCGGAAGTCTATGTACGGGAACGCACGACAATACGCCCCAAAGAAGCTCCTGTACTTTTTGGGGTGTATGGCGTTTTACAGCGCATTCGTACGCGCTGTAAAACTCTCAGGTGAGAACCATGCCCATGGGGAAGCATTGGTTCTTGCCTGTTGAGCGTTTTATAGCGCGTAGGAATGCGCTGTAAAACGCTCAGGTGTGAACCCAGCGTCAGATGACCCAATTATAAGAACGGGGGTAAGTACCCACCCACAAAATGCTAGATATTGGGCCACCTAATCAAGTAACTCGGTACAAGCTCCCGAGTATATCTAACAAAAGAAACAAAGGACGGAGCACACACAGTACCGTTATAAAACATATGTAATTTTTATTATAACCTGATTAAAATATATATAATAAGCCATTAAAAAATGAAGGAGAATGACAGAAAAAACGCCATCCTGGCGCTGCGCACATATCAAGGAAGTAATAGACGTATCTCCATACAATGTAATTACAGCATATTTAAATAATATAGGGTAAGTTGTACATATAAAGGATGAGTCTCAGTAACATTGACCACAGTGCCAAGGTGCTAGTAAAGATATATGTATCATGCTAAGTGCCTAAGCTGGAGTAAATTCAAAGTGATCACCAGGTATAAAAAGTCACCTTAGCCCACTGCCAGCAGGACTAAAAGAAAAAGACCCACCTAAAACTGATAGTGTGCATTGCTACCTTACATAGAAAACAATGGGAGGTAGACAGCACTAGGCTACTGCTGGAATTTTGGTGTGGCGCCAAAATTCTGGTGGTATGGAACACCATGTGAACGAACCCTAAGGTTTCTTTGGCTACCACCTCTTTGAGAAGACCAACCCTTATCCAGATGAGATTTTATATCAGATTTATAGCTCCACCATCTTCTTTGTAAATGCCAACCCTTTAGAAGATAATTTTTCAATAATGTTTTCAGGGGTCATCTCAAAGAGGTTTCACTGCAGTTATCTACAACAATCCATCTATGGCTACTTTTACACTAGCGTTTCTATTTTCAGGCATTGAGATCCGTCATAGGATCTCAATACCGGAGAAAAACACTTCCATTTTGTCCCCATTCATTGTAAAAGGGGACAAAACGTAACTGAACAGAACGGAATGTACCCATACCATATGCGTTCCCATACTGGAGAGCAAACCTTTCCGTCATGGGTTGCGGAGCAAAACGGATCCGGCATGACCCACAATGCAAGTGACTTTAAATGGAGTTCATGACGGATCCGTCTTGGCTATGTTAAAGATAATACAACCGGATTCCTTCATAACGGATGCAGATGGTTGTATTATCAGTAACGGAAGTGTTTTTGCTGAGCCCTGATGGATCCAGCAAAAGCGCTAGTGTGAAAGTAGCCTACCTCTGAAAGGATACTTGATGCACAGTTTATTTTTTTCATTTTTATTTTACTTCCCTTCCTTCCAAAAGTTATAGCTTTTCCATTTACATAGGCGTATGAGTGCATCTTTTGCATTTTAATAGCATCATTTAATTTACAGTATCATTTATTATATCATGTTTTGCCTTTGTTTGCTTTTTTGGGGGGGGGGGGGGAAGGGGTTGCTACTACAATGCTACCTTTATTGTTTGGGCCAGTTACCATTGTTTGGGCCAGTCACCAGTTTGGGCCATGATTACAGTTAGGAATGAGCGAATCAACTTTCGCATAAAAGTCGATTGGCATAAAACTTCGTTCTGATACTGTACGAAGCAGGAGACCGTACAGTATTAAAATGTATTGGTTCCGATAAGCCGAAGTTATTGCTTCGCGAAGTCTCGCGAGACTTTGCGCAATAACTTCATGAACTCATTTGTACTATAAAAAAAACAAGTGGTACCTTGGGTTCGGTTCCAAGTGGCTCCTGCTCCGTACAGTATTAGAACGAAGTTTTATGCAAATCGACTTTGGATGTTTCATCCGAAGTCGATTCGCTTATCCCTAATTACAATATTAGCAAAATTATATATATATATATTATTTTTTTTATGCTTTACTACTTTTAAAAATTGAAATCTTTGAATAAAACCCCCATAACACTTTAAAAGATGTAGTTTTTATTGTATTTATATACCAAATAACACTAATGCTTATGTTTTGTTTATTTTTATATGTAAAACGGGGTGATTTGCATTTTTAGGATTTTTTAAAATATTCATATAAGCATATTTTTTTTTTACCCTTTTTCTTTTCATTTTTAGCCCCCCTAGGGGACTTGAAACATGTCAGTGTTTTAATGGGGCACAAGATAGTTGCATTGAGGTTGTCAGCTCCTAGGCCGGACAACCACTTTAAATAGTACCATTAGAAAGTACAACTTGATCTGCCATAAACAAGCTATCATATAGCTATGTGAATAGAAGAATAAAAAAGTAGCGCTTGGAAGGCTGGGAATCAAATACAAAAATTAAGAAAAGACAGTTGGATGATACGGACAGGGGTCAATATATCCCTATATCCCAATTGTCTGTGTATGAGATCATTATCTATAATTATAAGTATGGATGAAGATACTATTATACTATAAGAAAAACAGAACAAAAACACATGATGACACTAGGGATGAGCGAATCGACTTCGTTAGATACTGTACGGAGCGAACAATCCGTACAGGATTAGAATGTATTGGCTCTGATGAGCTGAAGTTATTACTTCGCGAAGTCTTGCGAGACTTCGGGTAATAACTTCAGAAATAAATTTCTACTGGTAAAAACCTTGGAACCGGACCCGAGTTTGGTAAAATGTTTTTTACAGTAGAAATTCATTTCTGAAGTTATTACCCGAAGTCTCGCAAGACTTCGCGAAGTAATAACTTTTGCTCATCGGAGTCAATACATTCTAATACTGTACAGAACGTTCGCTCCGTACAGCATTCTGATGAAGTTTTATGCGAATCCACTTCAGATGTAACATCCAAAGTTGATTCGCTCATCCCTAGATGACACAATAGATGCCAAAGGTAGAAATATGTTTAAAGTGAATTTTTGCTTTCTTGTCTGAATGTTCTTGCATCCATTTATATGAACTTGCCTAAGGCTTTGCTGTCATAGTTGTTTAAAAATTAATTCTGAATCCATGAATGAAAAGTATCCTACAACAACAATATAATTAAAATAAAGAACCTCAAGTTCTATTGTCTACTGTGCATCACAATGTACCTGTTCCCTGCTCCCTGTGGGGACTAGCCATTTTGTGGACCTAAACAAGAGCAGAGGCGATAATTTCTTGATGGATGAACCACACTGTTGTGAATATTGGTTCAACCCCAAAATTGTTGCCTGGTCTGTTTATAAATGAAAGGTACATTTTAATGGTTAGTTCTGCTATGTTTTATAGTGAAACTTTATTTTATCGATTCCCCGGACTGTTGTATTTCTCTTGTTAAAAGCAATATGACTCTACAGAGCACTCTGTGAGCTGCTAGACTGATTTGTCTTGCGGATCTATTTCAGATGTTCCCTGTGGTAAAATATTTCAAAGATTGACAGCTAGATTAAAGTAAGGATGTTACATAGCTTCAACAAGATGGCCGAATGGCTATAAAGTGCCTGAAATCTGCGTGTAAAAACAGTGTTTTCTGCTAAGAGCCGAAGCACAAGGAATTTTCTAAGCTGTTGCGGGCTCATATCTCAGATAAATTAGGAAATATTGATGCAGTCATTCCTTGCTAAAGTGCCATCAGACTGTCATAAACCTTTGTACATTTCTTAGCCATGAATCTGTATTTGTCTAATTTCTCCTGCGTTCACCACACACATCATAATCAATTGCTTTATATCTTTAACCCTTAATACCTCTTGTATTGTAAGGGTATTTTGATCGGTTCTGTCCCTATAATTCTGTTCCCTTTTATAATTATCATTCTGTGTAATGATGTGCCTTGTAATTGTAGTACTCATTCCCCATTGTGTTGATAAGACCACATTCCTGAGTGATCTCAGAGACATGCGTGATGCACACTGGAGAAGGGGCTGATGTAAATAACTGGTCTGCACTAGCAATTCATTGGGATTTCACCAGGAACTTCATCCTAGATAGGATGTAAGTATTAATTTTCCCTATCTCTTGTACACCCTGGTGTGTCAGTCATGTGTTATAACGTTGCAGACAGCCATGGGGCATGATCGACCGGATCTCCACCACATATTTAGTGATGTTTATTTATTTTTTATTATTCTGTATGTGATTTGCTTGTGTTATAGTATATTTTATCACACTTAGTAAATATATTTATTCACTTAGCCTGCATATTCAAATCTTTAGAATTTACGTTACATTACACCTCTGCACTCAATCGTAAAAATTATATAAGGCTACAGGTTATCTGGAGCTAAAGGATAGAGAACAGTCAATGTTCAGCATGTTCAAAGTGTAACTAAAAAGCAATCAAAGGTTCTCTGGGAGTAACAGATAAAGTTTTTAGTAGAGCTACTACATTTTATTACAGAAATGTTGTTAACCCTTTAGGTATTCCATTGGAATTAAAGCAAAATAGAGGTGAAATCTCAAAATTTCACTTTTTTTGCAGATTTTCCATTTTAATATTTTTTTTTCTGGAACAGAGCAAGGATTAACAACAAAACAAACCTCAATATTTATTACCCTGATTCTGCAGTCTGCAGAAACACCCTATATGTGGTTGTATACCGCTGTTTGGGCACACGACAGGGCACAGAAGGCAAGGAGCGCCATATGGTTTTTGGAGGGCAGATTTTGCTAGAATGGTCTTTGGGCACCATGTTGCATTTGAAGAGACTTTGAGGCTCCACCACAGTCAAAACCCCCAAAAATTGACCACATATTGTAAACTACACCACCCAAGGAATTTTTAAGGGGTGTAGAAAGCACTTCACTCAACAGATGTTTCATAGAATTATTAATACTTAGGTGTGAAAATGAAGAAAAATATATATTTTTTATTTTACAAGAAAATTGTTCTTTAGGCCCAAACTTTCTTTTTCACAAAAGATAACAGGAGAATATCCCCTCACAATATGCTACCCACTTTCTCCTGAATACAGTCACACCCCAATTGTCGTCGTAAACTGTTATTTGGGGATCTGCCAGGGCTCAGAAGGGAGGGAGCTGCATCTGAATTTTCTAATATGGAATTAATTTAAATTTTTTGTTGAATGAGCTGTGTGAGGGCTTATTTTGTGCGGGGCAAGCTGTAGGTTTTTGGGCACCATTTTGGGGTACATTTGGCTTTTTGGTTGCTTTTTATCTAATTTTTTTGAGGTGAAGTCACACAAAAAATGTTTGGTGTCATTTTTCTATTTTTTTTATACCGTTTACTTGATGGGCTGGATCATGTGATTTTTTTTTTATAGACGTTTTACACAATAAAAACTTTTTTTGAAAAAAATTCATGATTTTGTGTTGGCATTTTCTTACATTCTTAATAGCTCAGTCCAGGCATGGGATTCAGCCAGTTCTTTCAGGTTCTCCAGATCCGGTTGTTAAAATTACAGCGGAAGCTGGAGATGAGTGCTTCCATTCCATAGTGGCTTTTTAAAAGTTGGGTGGTATGGGTGTATAGAGTATATATGGTAAATTTATGTGTATGTGTGTTGCATATATATGGTGTATGTATATGTAAACATGTGTCGTGATGCCGCGTGTCCACCGTTGAGTAGGGAACCTGTTGTGAAAAATTTGAATCCCACCCCTGGCTCAGTCGCTCCGACCGAACCTCCTGTACACAAATGACTGAGTGATTTCTGCCATTGTGCAATCCAGTCAAGAAGGACTGGTACACTAGAAACAGTTCCCTCTCAATGGCAGTGACCACATTAGGGGGTCCCATCATAAGTATGTAACACGATTATCTAGACACAGGAGTTTTTTTAAAAACATTATTCCAATGGGAAAAAAATAGTCTTGCATGATCAAGTAAATAAATAAATTATCATGGAGTCATTGGACAACCCCTACGTGATTTCCCAATATAATTTCAGAACTAAGTAACCAGTCAAAAAACAAGATAACGATGGCTAGAATTGACATCTCAGAGCAATAACGTTCAGAGCTACTAAGGAAAGATTACTAACGGTACAGTACGTTAACCATTTCTGTTAGGCCTCTTGCACACGACCGTATGGCTTTTTCTGTATTTTGCGGTCCGTTTTAAATGGATCCGTTTTTCCATTTTTTTGTTTCATTAGTGTTTCCGCTTCTGTTCCGTTTTTCCGTTTGGTTTCCATTTGTGATCTACTTTTTGTGGATCGCAATCGAAGCATACTATAATGTTTAAACAATAAGTACATTAAAAACTTGGGCTGGCCATAACATTTTCAATAGATGGTTCCGCAAAAACGGAATGGATACGGAAGACATACGGATGCATTCCGTATGCATTCCATTTTTTTTGCGGGACCATTGACTTGAATGGAGCCATGGAACGTGATTTGCAGGCAATAATAGGACATGTTCTATCTTTGAACGGAATGGAAATACGGAAATACAGCAACAGAATGCATACGGAGTACCTCCTGTTGTTTTTGTGGACCCATTGAAGTGAATAGTTCCGCATACGGAGCGCAAACAGAACACAAAATAACGAAACAGAAAAAAGAGGCAAGAGGCCTTAATCTGTTCCCGCAGAGGAACAGACTACTGGAGTTGACTATAATGGGATCTGATAGTGGCTTTCTGGCATAAAGGCTGGCTTTCGCTTGGACAAATACCGCTGCTATGCTGGATATTGCAAACTCCTATAATCTGTAACTCTGCCGGAACAGACCACTGGATAATTGGTTGCCACCAATGTGAACCTACCCTAAGGCCTCTTTCAGACGAGCAAGTCCAAGCATCGGACTCGCAGTGTGAGTATGCAGCAACTCCCGTCCTGACCTCCCAGCACTGACGGGGTCGCATAGCATTACATTGATTTATGATGCTATGTAACCCTTAGAGGTATAGAATGTATTGGATAACACTGACATAATACTACAAGAAATTTAGACTAGAACCTTCAGAATCACAGGTGCATATCCATGAAGCAAACATGATTATGAAAAATAAAATGGCTGCACACCATTATACATACAAACAATAGAGCTAAGAAATGGGGGTCATTCTAAGTAAAAGTGGTACAATACCTACTATAAATGAGTCAATGGAAGAAATGGAAGCGCATATTTGATCAAACGTGTGTAGGGCCCATCTACCAGGCGTCAAGGTGGCTTCCGCAGATGGGTCCCTAACACTAATATACTGCATCTCTTTGGACTTACCTAAGCCTACAATATTCAGGGCAGTGTAGGACATAATGCTGGCAGTGTTATCCAATATATTCTAGAACTCTAAGGCTGGTTTCAAATGGGTAATGCGGAAAAAGATGCGGGGGCAAAGCGTTTTAATGCGTTTTGCACGCGCGTGAGAAAAATCGACATGTTTGGTACCCAGACCCGAACCTGGACTTCTTCACAGAAGTTTCTGCTTTGGGATAGGTGTTCTGTAGATTTTATTATTTTCCCTTATAACATGGTTATAAGGGAAAATATTAGCATTCTTCATACAGAATGCTTAGGAAATAGGGATGGACGAGTTAAAAAAATAAATTAAATAAATTAAACTCACCTTAATCACTTGTTCGCGCAGCCTGCCTCTCTTCTTTCTTCTTCTTTGAGGAAAAGGACCTGTGGTGACGTCACTGCGCACATCACATGGTCCATCACCATGGTGATGGATCGTGTGATGGACCATGTGATGAGCGCAGTGACGTCACCACAGGTCCTTTTCCTCACAGATCATCAAAGAAGAAGACAGAAAAGAAGCCGGGCTGCTCGAACAAGTGGATGAGGTGAGTTAAATTATTATTATTTTTTTCTAACCCCTCCATCCCTATTTTACTTAGCATTCTGTATTAAGAATGCTATTATTTTCCCTTATAACCATGTTATAAGGGAAAATAATAAAGATCGTCTCCTAGCAATCGTGCGTGAAAATCGCACCGCATCTGCACTTGCTTGCGATTTTCACTCACCCCTATTTACTTTTATGGGGCCTGCGTTGCGTGAAAAATGCAGAATATAGAGCATGCTGCGATTTTCACGCAACGCACAAGTGATGCGTCAAAATCACCGCTCATGTGCACAGCCCCATAGAAATGAATGGGTTCAGTGCGGGTGCAATGCGTTCACCTCACGCATTGCACCCGCGCGGAAAACTCGCCCATGTGAAAGAGGCCTAAGGGTTATATAGCGTCATAAACCAATATAATGCTATGCGACCTCGTCAGTACTGGGATGTCAGGACTGGAGCTGCCGCATACTCACGCTGCAAGTCCTATACGTGGAACTCACTCCTCTGAAAGGGGCCTAAGTCTTGCTTCTAGGTAAACTAAGAGCACGGGTCAGTAAATTTGGTTGAACTTGATGGACTTATGTATTTTTTCAAACGTACCAACTATGTAAATATTCCGGTTACTTTTGATTTTGCCAAGGTTATTTCAGGAGTTCCTCTCCCTTCCTTTGTAGCTCAGGAACAGCCATTGTCCTCTGGTGTACCTTTCCACTGTTGACCTAATGTAACTCTCATCGCATGAGAGAAAAAGTAATGATTTTAAAATCTATCTGGCTCTCCAATGTCACAAAAAATAAATAACTATGTTGAAAATCAAAATGATCGTCTGCTAATTCAAATATTTCTTTTGTAAGCGATTTATTGCTTGAAGAAACACTTTGATGAATGAATGTTTAATACCAGACAATTCTTTATCTGGAACATTTGCTGAGCAATTTGTTACATGCTAACATAAACTAGAGACTGGATTATAATGTCCACTATTTGTAATCACACACTAAGGGTACAGTGACAAAGGATACTTTTATGTTTTATGTGTGTCCCGAAGGGAGGATCCAGTGTTGCTTTTGGTCTCTAACAACAAAAACAGCTTTTTACGGAATGTCAGTCTATTGCAGAAGAAAATCTTGTCACAGAATTAGGCCTCTTTCACACGACAGTATGTCTTTTTCAGTGTTTTGCGGTCCGTTTTAAACGGATCCGTTGTTCCGTTTTTTGTTTCCGTTGTGTTTCCGTTTTTGTTCCGTTTTTCCGTTCCGTTTTTCCGTATGGCATATACAGTATACAGTAATTACATAGCTAAAATTGGGCTGGGCATAACATTTTCAATAGATGGTTCAGCAAAAAACGGAACGGAAACGGAAGACATACGGATGCATTTCCGTATGTGTTCAGTTTTTTTTGCGGACCCATTGACTTGAATGGAGCCAAGCACCGTGATTTGCGGACAAGAATAGGACATGTTCTATCTTTTCAAGGCACGGAAATACTGAAATACTGAAACGGAATGCACACGGAGACACTTCAGTATTTTTTGCTGAACCATTGAAATGAATGGTTCAGTATATGTTCCGTATACTGAACTCAAAAAACGTCCAGTATACTGAACGCAAAATACTGTCGTGTGAAAGAGGCCTAAGTGAATATTACAGAATGTTAGGTTTATAAATGCACAGCAATAAAATATTTGTGTGTTTATATGCTGCATAATAAAGCACTCCATACTGTCAGCTTGTAACAGCACCAGCCGTCCTCATCACTCTGCAAAGCGAGTTTCATTTGAGACAGAACAGCTAGTAAACGGAGGTGTTTTTACCCTTGTGAATTCATGCAGCCAAAAAATGATAGTTTAGTGACCGTGATATAACCTGACAATGATATAAAATGATCTCCGAGGGAGACATCTGTTTTTCTTATTCTATACATTAGAGTAAGAACCTCTCCGCTTTGCATTGCATGTGTGGGGTAATTGGGTGTGTGATGAAGTGAAGAGACTGGAGATGCTGACACCATATTCTACTTAATTGGGTTTTAATTTCATAAAAGTCAGATAAGTAGTTAAAATATAAAGAGTATAATTTGAGATATTTTTAAGTCTATTTTAATTGAATGCATATTTATTGCTACATTGCTATCCATCTATCTATCTATCTATCTATCTATCTATCTATCTATCTATCTATCTATCTATCCATGCCGTGGATTTTCTTTTAGTAACTATCTATCTATCTATATAAAAAGAAAAATCAGCAACACTATTAAAGTAAAGATGATGCAATCCCTCCATGACCATCGGTTCTTGGTTTCTTGGTCTCTCAATATGAACTTGGCAAAAAAGAGGCAGCACTCCAAATGTGGCGAAGGATGGTAGACCCGTGTTTGTTCACCCCAACTGTGATATTTCAGTCCAACACAATGAGGTCTTTCTCTATGTTTGAGAAAGGCCTCATTGTGTTGGACTCAAACGTTGCAGTTGGGGTGAATAAATACAGGTTCACCACCCTTCACCACATTTAGAGTGCTGTCTCTTTTTTTGCCAAGTATCTATCTAGCTATCTATCAAATATCTATTTCATCGCTGAGCATGAGGATTAGGACAATGGAAAAAATTCTTGAGATCGTTTCCATTCATGTGAACTTCCTTATTATTACGATTTTATGGTGACTTATTGACATTTTATTAACATCTTTTTATTGGGAAACCTCTTATTTCAGTGGGACCGGCCGACAACCGATTGTGTATTGGGGCCTCTTAACTCTTCCTGACAGCAGATGTTGAGGGACATACTTATAAGTATTGGTTGGACTTCAAATGCCTGATTCTTGTATTCTCATATAGCTGCTAGCTGAGGACTTTGGTGGCAGGTTCCTCCTCTACTTACTACTGAGAACGTTTGCTTGGCCGAGCCTGTCAGGCGTTTGGCTGAGAGCTGTCTTAAGGGACATCTGTCAGCAGATTTGTACCTATGAGACTGGCTGACCTGTTGCATGTGCGCTTGGCAGCTGAAGGCAACTGTGTTGGTCCCATGTCCATATGTGTCTGCATTGCTGAGAAAAATGATGTTTTAATGTTTGCAAATGAGTCTCTAGGAGCAATGAAGGCGTTGCCATTACACCTAGAGGCTCTGCTTTCTTTGTAACTGCCGCTCCCTCACCACTTTGATTGACAGGGCCAGGTGTGATGACGGTTTCCCTGCCTGGACCTTTCAATCAAAGTGTAGAGGGTGCAGCAGTTGTAGAGGAAGCAGAGCCTCTAGGTGTAACAGCAACACCCCCGTTGCTCCTAGAGGCTCATTTGTATATTGTATATTTTTCAGCAATGCAGGCACAAATGAACATGGGACCAACACAGATGCCTTTAGCAGATGCAATAGGTCAGCCAGTGTCAGCCAGGTACAACTCTGTCGACAGATGCCTTCTAAGTGTAAGACTGGCCAAAGGCCTGGGACTAAGCAAGTTGAAAAATGTTATAGTGATTTTAAAACAAGAAAAAAGAAAATTATTTCAATTTTAGCGTATTTTACACATTATTTTTAGCTTCTTCATGCTTGGCAGTAGGACTTTACAAAACAAATATACAAATTAAAAGAATAAAAAAATCTATACATATTTATATCTATGTGCAAATGTGCCAATCTGTCTCTCTGTGTCTTTCTGGGGTTATTAACTATGTAATTTACATGTTGCTTTATATAAAATAAATGTGTTATGTTCATCTTAAACAAAGATAATAACATCACACTAATTATATATAACTTCGTTACCTAGATGAAGCAGGAAAAACGAAATGGACATGTGCAGAAGAAAAGGAACATTGTTTTGTTTGTTCATCCCCGGAGGGAAGCAAAATTTAGGAATATTATCTAGTTGACTTTGCATCAGCTATTCACGAAAGCTCTGCCAGACTCTGTTCTAGGCCCCCATAGACAGCAAGTACTTTGCAGTGTTGCGATTTCAGTAGCATATTTACAATCCTAATGTCCCTCTAGATGGCCTATGGTTAGTATGTGTTAGAACTGTAATAGGCTACATGAAAATTGCTGTAGTAAAGGCCTACTGCTGAGAGATGACAAAATGGCATTTTATGACTGCTGATCTTGTAGAAATTTCCCGTATTGTGGTTAACTGCTTGCTCACGATTAAATGCTTACAATAGCAGACAACTGTTGTTGGCTGGTTATAAACACGTAGTGTGTGCAACACATATTTAATAAAAACCTTGAATTAGAATTGATAGCAGAGCTATATAAGAATTTATTTGTTGAAATCATCAGAAAAAATACACTTTACCTTCATACACTGTGCAGCAGGCTGTGCGCTTTATGGCAGCTTCAATAAATAGGGTTATCATTTAAAATTACTAATCCAGTCTTCGGGGAATGATGCAGTACTGCCCATCACCCAGAACCAAGCCTTATCTATTTGTATAGTGTTGGTATCCTGCTTCATCTAGGCCTCAGTAGTACAATACAGCTGTCCTCTGCTAGCCCTGTCCCAGCTTACACAGTAAAGCTGTGAGCCACATGAGCCTGAGAAAGCAAGCGTGTTGTGTTTTCCTAGGGTGATAACTGTGATATTTCAAACTATGCAAATTGAAGAAAAAAGGAGTAGCATAGTAACTTCAACTTTTCAAAAAATGAGAATGCACGCACTTTAAGCGGCCAGACTGATAGCTTTCACTAGATCCAATATCCGCAGCATGCTGCAGGATATAGGATATACAGTACCATGACAGCTTATTTGCGCCACCCGCGATGCTAGGGGGATCAGGAGCAATGTGGGTGTCGGGAAGCAGGATATAACCTATATGAGGTGCCTGGGCATTGGGGTTCATTATTGAGGTTGGATAACCCCTTTAACCTTCTACATATTCATTCTTAGTTATTCGGTCACCCAGTGGAGATTCCTACCTAAATAACTAAAATTTTTAAAATCTGTCTAAAAATTTGAGTCCACCCAATTCCATTTATATACAGTCCTGATCAAAAGTTTAGGACCACTTGAAAAATGGCAAAAAAAATCATATTTTACATTGTTGGATCTTAACAAGGTTCCAAGTAGAGCTTCAACATGCAACAAGAAATGAGAGTGAGACTAAACATTTTTTGAGCATTCAATTAATTGAAAATAACGATTAAACTGAAACAGGCTGTTTTTCAGCTGATCCACATTTTAGGACCACATGCCTTTAAAAGGCCAAATCTGTGCAAAGATGGGGATTCATTGTCATTTTCTGTCAGGTAGTCACACGTTGTGATGGCAAAGGCAAAAAAACTCTCCGTTTTTGAACGTGGTCGGGTTGTTGAACTGCATAAGCAGGGTCTCTCACAGCGCGCCATCGCTGCTGAGGTGGGACACAGTAAGACAGTGATTTGGAATTTCTTAAATGATCCTGAGGGTTATGGAACAAAAAAGTCAAGTGGAAGACCCAAAACAATTTCATCAGCACTGAGCCGGAGGATCCAATTGGCTGTCCGTCAAGACACTGGACGATCCTCGACCCAAATGAAGGCCCTTACTGGTTCTGACTGCAGCCCCATAACCATCAGACGGCATCTGAGACTGAAGGGCTTCAAAAACAAAAAACGTCTTCAAAGACCTCGTCTCCCAGAACTGCTCGTTTGGACTTTGCAAGAGAGCACCAAACATGGGACATTCAAAGGTGGAAGAAAGTTTTATTCTCTGATGAGAAAAAATTTAACCTTGATTGTCCTGATGGTTTCCAACGTTACTGGCATGACAAGCAGATCCCACCTGAGATGTTTTCTACGCGCCACAGTGGAGGGGGCGCCAAAATGGTCTGGGGTGCTTTTTCTTTCAGTGGAACAATGGAGCTTCAGGAAGTGCAAGGGCGTCAAACGGCCACTGGCTATGTCCAGATGTTGCAGAGAGCATTCCTCATGACTGAGGGCCCTCGTCTGTGTGGTAACGACTGGGTTTTTCAACAGGACAACGCTACAGTACACAATGCGCGCAGGACAAGGGATTTCTTCCAGGAGAATAACATCACTCTTTTGGCCCATCCTGCGTGTTCTCCTGATCAAAATCCAATTGAGAACCTTTGGGGATGGATGGCAAGGGAAGTTTACAAAAATGGACAACAGTTTCAGACAGTAGATGGCCTTCATGAGGCCGTCTTCACCACTTCGAGAAATGTTCCCACTCGCCTAAGGGAAACGCTTGCATCAAGCATGCTGAAACGAATTTTGGAAGTGATAAACAATAACGGTGGAGCTACTCATTACTGAGTTCATGTTTGGAAGTTGGATTTATGTTTTGGGGGGGTTTAGTTTTTTTTTGGAGGTGTGGTCCTAAACTTTTGATCAGCTGAAAAACAGCCTGTTTCAGTTTAATCGTTGTTTTCATTAAATTGAATACTCAAAATTTTTTTGGTCTCACTCCCATTTCTTCTTGTTGCATGTTGAAGCTATACTTGGAACCTTGTTAAGATCCAGCCATGCTAAATATGATTTTTTGCCATTTTTCAAGTGGTCTTAAACTTTTGATCAGGACTGTATTGCTTTCATAGCCTGTCTCTGAATATGCTCTGTTAATCATGAACACCTGTGCGCAAAACTGTACACAATGATCCATGTGCAGTGCACTGAGTTCTATAGTAATTGAACTGTGTTCTTAAAATGAGATGTACCTTTTGATGCATCTCTTGACCTTATTTGCCTGGAAAGCAGCTGCCTGATACTGGCTGCTTGGCTTCGGTTTGCTGTCCTCTAATATCTTCATTAGTGTTGATCGAGCATGCTCAGCCGAACACCAGTTCAGCTCAAGCATTTCGATGCTCGGCACATGGCGGTTTTCAGCCTAATACCGCATGTGCTCGAGCGCAATGCTCGAGTCTTTTCTCTGCATGTTTGTACGCAGCCAATAAATGTGCAGGTAAGTACTGCCCTTCACTGCAATGCCATAGTCATGTAGTGTTGAGCGCGAATATTCGAATAGCGAATATTAATCGCGAATATCGCAACTTCGATAATTTGCAAATATTATGAATATACTGCTATATATTCGTTATATCGAATATTCGTAATTTTTTCCATCTGAACAAATGATTCCTCCCTGCTTAAAATGCTTGTGGTCAATGAGTCATTGGCCCACAAGCAAGTAGCAGGGAGGAATCATGACTTTAGATGTTGAAAAAAGCCGAATATTCTAAAAAATTTATATATAGCACTATAGCGAATATATTCGTTTTGACATTTTTCAGAATATTCGTCTTTTTTTTTCTCCTCCAAACAGTACAGTTAAACCCCTTTGGCATACTCCTCCCCACAAGTGTCCCCGTCACCATGGGAACCCCTGGTGGTTAGAATATACCATCGGATCTGAGTTAGATCGTGAAAACTCAAATTCGATGGTATATTCTAACACAAAGGCGTTCCCATGGTGATGGGGACGCTTGAAGTTAGAGTATACCAAAAGGCGCATACATACTGGCCCCCTGCTGCCTGGCGGCACCTGACCTCTGACAGGGCACTGTGATCCACACAATTAACCCCTCAGTGCGCCCCCCCCACTATTAAAATCATTCATGGGCAGTCCGCCCTAACCCCCCTCACCAGTATTACAATCATTGGTGGCCATTGCGGATCCCCCACCTCCGTATTAAACATCATTGCTGGCAGTGCGCTGACAACCCCTCCCCCCCGAATTAATCATTGCTGGCAGTGCGCCCTCAATCCCCCCTCCCTCCCCAGTATTAATCATTGCTGGCAGTGCGCCCTCAATCACCCCTCCCTCCCCAGTATTAATCATTGCTGGCAGTGCGCCCTCAATCCCCCTTCCCTCCCCAGTATGCTGGCAGTGCGCGCCATTCCCCCATCATTAGTGGCAGCGGCAGTTCCGATCGGAGTCCCAAAAGTGTAATGCTGGGGCTCCGATCGGTTACCATGGCAACCAGGACGCTACTGAAGTCCTGGCTGCCATGGTCAGTTAGTCAGCATTGTACAGTCGTGGCCAAAAGTTTTGAGAATGACACAAATATTAGTTTTCACAAAGTTTGCTGCTAAACTGCTTTTAGATCTTTGTTTCAGTTGTTTCTGTGATGTAGTGAAATATAATTACATGCACTTCATACATTTCAAAGGCTTTTATCGACAATTACATGACATTTATGCAAAGAGTCAGTATTTGCAGTGTTGGCCCTTCTTTTTCAGGACCTCTGCAATTCGACTGGGCATGCTCTCAATCAACTTCTCGGCCAATTCCTGACTGATAGCAACCCATTCTTTCATAATCACTTCTTGGAGTTTGTCAGAATTAGTGGGTTTTTGTTTGTCCACCCGTCTCTTGAGGATTGACCACAAGTTCTTAATGGGATTAAGATCTGGGGAGTTTCCAGGCCATGGAAAATGTCAACGTTTTGGTCCCCGAGCCACTTAGTTATCACTTTTGCCTTATGGCACGGTGGTCCATCGTGCTGGAAAATGCATTGTTCTTCACCAAACTGTTGTTGGATTGTTGGAAGAAGTTGCTGTTGGAGGGTGTTTTAGTACCATTCTTTATTGATGGCTCTGTTTTTAGGCAAAATTGTGACTGAGCCCACTCCCTTGGATGAGAAGCAACCCCACACATGAATGATCTCAGGATGTTTTACTGTTGGCATGACACAGGACTGATGGTAGCTCTCACCTTTTCTTCTCCGGACAAGCCTTTTTCCAGATGCCCCAAACAATCGGAAAGAGGCTTCATCGGAGCATATGACTTTGCCCCAGTCCTCAGCAGTCCATTCACCATACTTTCTGCAAAAGATCAATCTGTCCCTGATGTTTTTTTTGGAGAGAAGTGGCTTCTGTGCTGCCCTTCTTGACACCAGGCCATCTTCCAAAAGTCTTCGCCTCACTGTGCATGCAGATGTGCTCACACCTGCTTGCTGCCATTCCTGAGCAAGCTCTGCACTGGTGGCACTCCGATCCCGCAGCTGAATCCTCTTTAGGAGACGATCCTGGCACTTGCTGGACTTTCTTGGACGCCCTGAAGCCTTCTTAACAAGAATTGAACCTCTTTCCTTGAAGTTCTTGATGATCCTATAATTTGTTGATTGAGGTGCAATCTTAGTAGCCACAATATCCTTGCCTGTGAAGCCATTTTTATGCAAAGCAATGATGGCTGCACGCGTTCGTTTCTTTGCAGGTCACCATGGTTAACAATGGAAGAACAATGATTTCAAGCATCACCCTCCTTTTAACATGTCAAGTCTGCCATTTTAACCCAATCAGCCTGACATAATGATCTCCAGCCTTGTGCTCGTCAACATTCTCACCTGAGTTAACAAGACGATTACTGAAATGATCTCAGCAGGTCCTTTAATGACAACATTGAAATGCAGTGTAAAGTTTTTTTTGGGATTAAGTTAATTTTCATGGCAAAGAAGGACTATGCAATTCATCTGATCACTCTTCATAACATTCTGGAGTATATGCAAATTGCTATTATAAAAACTTAAGCAGCAACTTTTCCAATTTCCAATATTTATGTAATTCTCAAAACTTTTGGCCACGACTGTACTTACCTGCGGTGGGGCCGCCGGGCGCTCTTTCTTCTCAAACTCACAGGTCTGTGTGGCTCATTGCTATAAGCATATGCCGTACAGACCTGTGAGTTTGAGAAGAAGGAGTGCCCGGCGGCCCCACCGCAGGTAAGTACAATGCTGACTAACTGACCATGACAGCCAGGACTTCAGTAGCATCCTGGTTGTCATGGTAACTGATCGGAGCCCCAGCATTACACTTCTGGGACTCCGATCGGAACTCTGCCGCTGCCACCAATGATGGGGGGGGGGGGATACTGGGGAGGGAAGGGGGATTGAGGGCGCACTGCCAGCAATGATTAATACTGGGGAGGGAAGGGGGATTGAGGGCGCACTGCCAGCAGTGATTAATACTGGGGAGGGAGGGGTGATTGAGGGCGCACTGCCAGCAATGATTAATACTGGGGAGGGAAGGGGGATTGAGGGCGCACTGCCAGCAATGATTAATACTGGGGAGGGAAGGGGGATTGAGGGCGCACTGCCAGCAGTGATTAATACTGGGGAGGGAGGGGTGATTGAGGGCGCACTGCCAGCAATGATTAATACTGGGGAGGGAGGGGGGATTGAGGGCGCACTGCCAGCAATGATTAATACGGGGGGAGGGATTGTCAGCGCACTGCCAGCAATGATGTTTAATACGGAGGTGGGGGATCCGCATTGGCCACCAATGATTGTAATACTGGTGAGGGGGAGGTTAGAGCGCACTGCCCATGAATGATTTTAATAGTGGGGGGGCGCACTGCTGCCCGGCGGCATCCGACCTCTGACAGGGTGCTGTGATCCGCACAATTAACCCCTCAGGTGCGGCACCTGAGGGGTTAATTGTGTGGATCACCTTGCCCTGTCAGAGGTCAGGTGCCGCCAGGCAGCAGTGGGCCAGTATGTATGCACCTGTTGGTATACTCTAACTTCAAGCGTCCCCATCACCATGGGAACGCCTTTGTGTTAGAATATACCATCGGATTAGAGTTTTCACGATCTAACTCAGATCCGATGGTATATTCTTGTGGGGAGGAGTATGCCAAAGGGGTTTAACTGTACTGTTTGGAGAAAAAAAAAGACTAATATTCTAAAAAATGTCAAAACGAATATATTCGCTATAGTGCTATATATTTGTTTTTTAGAATATTCGTCTTTTTTCAACATCTAAAGTCATGATTCCTCCCTGCTTCTTGCTTGTGGGCCAATGACTCATTGACCCACAAGCATTTTAAGCAAGGAAGAATAATTTGTTTAGATGGAAAAAATTACGAATATTCTAAAAACTAATATATAGCAGTATATTCTGTAGTGCTATATACTCGTTTTTGACCAACACCTTTTTTTTTCACCAAAAAATGTGCATTATGCGATTTTTTTTATTACAGATTTTTCGCAATAAATTAAATATCTCGAATATATGACGAATATTCTACCATATATTCGCGAAATATTGCGAATTCGAATATTGCACCTGCCGCTCATCACTATAGCCATGTTGATTACTGGCATTACAGTGATTGGCTGGCCGGAATGCGTCATCCGGTGCTATATAGCACCCGATGACACGTGTTCGGCTCAGTGTTAGTCAGGGAGAGCTGTGCTGAAGAAGGGAAAGATAATGTAGAGAGTGAAATATTATTTTTTTAAGTGGAAAAACTTGTCAGAGGCCCAAAAGTCCTTTTAAGGACTATTGTTGTTTGCGGCAGCAGCAATATCTATTTTTAGCGCAACCTGCGCTAAATTGCTAAAACTTTACAGACCCAAAGGTCCTTTTAAGGACTATTGTGTGTGGCAGCAATATCTATTTTTATGGCATCCTGCGCTAAATAGCGTGCAATAGTTAGGCCGCTGCAGACAGCAACATTATCTGTGCTACATCTCCTCTGTAACGTGTGCGCATCCCAAAAATATCTGACATCCAGTGTACTCTTTCCGTAGACAGTGTCCTCTGCGGACCGTGACATTAGCTGCGCTACATCTCCTGTGTAACGTGTGCACATCCAAAAAATATCAGTAATATCCAGTGTACTTTTTCCGTAGACGGTGTCCACTGTATTAGCCGCTGCTGACATCAGCGATATTATCTGCAGTATTTCTCCTATGTAACGTTTCCACATCCAAAATACCTGTTACATTCCCTGTCATTTTATATTAGCCGCTGCTCCTAATGTTTTTGAGGGTTACCAGCAGGCCAGCAATCATAATTTTTCAAGGATGTATGATGCCCTCCTTTATGTGTAATAAAGGGTGTATTAGAGTGTCGGTTCCTTGTAATTTTTGGCAGCCCTTTCACTTAGTGCATAGGCTTTATGAGTGTAGGAGTCCCACTACCTGAAAAATTGTACCACAATGTGAATGAGGCCCTCCTTTATGTGATATACAGGTTGTATCGGAGTGCCTCTTCCTTGTAATTTTTGGCAGCACTTGCACTTTATACACAAGTAAATATACAGGAAAGAATGTTTCCGAAAATTTTTTCCTCTAAAATCTATTTTATCTTTGGTTTTGTGCGTATTATTGTCAGTCTGTAAAAGTGGCGTACTACTTGGACAACATGGTTCCCAGCAGCGACCTGGGAGTCCAAGATGCATCCAGACATCCTCCCCATGCTTTTCCCGAACCATTGGGGTGGTATTTCCATCAATTTCTGATATTTTCCTATGAACCAGACACCCTCCCCTCTTCAGAGCAGGGGGTGCCTAGTTTAATGCTCGGGTTATCCCATTGACTTCCATTTTGCTTGGGTGCTCGAACACCTGAGCACTTTGGTGCTCGATCAACACTAATCTTCATGTCATGGCAGTTTTGTGAAAATGGAATTAAGTCTTCATACAGCTTAATGGTATCAATGCTTTCTCAAATACCTGGTCTAAAGACTGACACTGGGTCACCCATCAATTGCCAATTGAATCCACAATGCAAGTATGAACATAACATTACACTGACAAAGCACCTAAACAAAACGGTGCTCAGTCAAGAGAATGTCATTTCTGGCTACTTAAAGTGGACCTAAACCTGATAGCAGGGAAGGTGCTGCAGTGCTTCTCAGAGTGCTCTGCAGCTTTGGCTTGCGGTGACTTCGCTCTCTTTTTCCAGGGAGTGGAGTACAGATCCATAGAAAGCATACAAGATCCGTACTCTGCACACTTGAAAAGCAGAAGCACTTCTGCACCTTCAGTACTTTCAGTAAAGATTTAGGCTCCCTTTAAATAATGAATATTTTTTTATTTTAGACTCATGATGGTCATTTATATACACTTACACGCTGTTTCTGTATATATCTGTTTTATTGCATTAAATATTCTGTTTCTCCCACTCATACAGCTAAGGATGCTGCTGTGTATGCTAGAAAGTGGACAAGAAGCTGACATTGATTCTATAGCCTGCTCAGTATCTGGGATCCCACTGCCATGGGTACCGTCAGCTTAAACGGAACCCTTCACCATCAAAATGCAGAGCAATCTGCAGGCAGCATGTTATAGAGCAGGAGGAGCTGAGCAAATTGATATCTAGTTTTGTGGAAAAGGTTCAGTATAGCTTGTAATTATACATTAAAACTATGCTCTTTCTGAACTCAGTAGTCAAGTGGGTGGTCCTATTAGTGATAGACAACTATATTTGTATTCACACTTATACAGGGAAGGCTGTCCACTGGGCTACTGAGCTCAGAAAGAGCAGAGATATGAATAAAATACATGTCATACTGAATCTTTTCTTACAAAGTTAGCATCAATCTATTCCGGTTCTCCTGCTCTATAACATGATGGCTGTAGATTGCATTATATTTTAATGGTGACAGGTTCCCTTTAAAGTGCTTCTCTGGGTGTTGTTGAATACTAATGACCTACCCTCAGGATAGGTAATTAATATCAGATCAATGGAGGTCCGATTCCCAGCACCCCGGTGATCAGCTGTTTGAGGAGGCTGCGGTGCCGCAGTGAGAGTCGTGGCCTCCTTGCATCTTACCAAGCATAGCATAGCGTCATCCATTGGATAGTGGCTGTGCTTGGTACTGCAGCTGAGCCTCATTCACTTGAATTGGACTGATCTACGTCTAGGCCATATGACCAATGAATGTGATAGGAAGAGGACGCTGCACTCACCAGAGAGACATGGTCTGTTCAAACAGCTGATCTCCAGGGGTGTCAGGAGTCGGACCCCCACCTTTCCTATATATATGGCCTATCCTCAGGATAGGTGAAGATAAAAAGAAAATACTTGAACCACTTTTGTTGGAACTACTGGACAAGATGTCACAAGCGAGGTTGGTACTTTTATGGTTCCAGTATTTTCTTTTCATCTTTACTTAACTTACCACCGCACCGGACCCATAAGCGCGGTTAGGAGCCAAGGCTGCTGCAAGGCAACCCCCCGGATGCTGGTCGGGATACTTTACCAGCAAGACATTGTAAGCTGTTGTGACTCCATTACAACACCTTCTAGTAAGCGCAATTTCTTTATTGTACTAGAAGTTATCCGCTACTTTACCACATAAGAGGCGCTACCTCCTCTCTCCCCTTTTTCGTTTTACACCTATCCTGAGGATAGGCTATCAATATGAAAATCTCCTTTAAGGCAAATTTCATTTGTACATCAGTGTTCATTATTGCATGTTCTGACAAATGAATTACAGGTGGGTTTGTAGGATAAGTTAACTTTTTTTTTTTTTATTATGACAAGAATGCTAAAGGTTAGGGGTCTGTGCCTTGGAACAGTGTTATAATATGAGGAGCCAAGTTGGAAATGTATGTTTTAAATCAGTCACCCCTCCGGGGGTGAAAGGAGACTGGCATGTGAAGACACGGACACAAAATACACATCTTCTGAAATTAAGCTTATACTTCCAACCTGTTCATTTACATGAATATCTTATAATAAACAAAAGACTGTAAAGCCTAAAGACACAGAAATAAATGTCCACCATTATAGGACAAGTGGAATGTCAATAATGTTTCAAACCTAATAAATATGGTAATACAGTATCAAATCATGCATGACGTATATGCTTTAGGCACTAAACAGAGTATTACCATATAGGACACAATATTTGAATCAGAGGGAACTGTTGCCACCTGGTGGATGAAATACTACATACAGCATCTTTATAATGGCTTGCAAGCACATTGATTTGTGGATCAATGATCATCAAGTATTCTCACTGTATTGAACTGGGAAGTATAGATTTACTAATTCACTAAAACTAACAACCTGCAAGGATGTGACACCACCACATTACAAGGAAATGAGAGCATTGTTCCTAGATCTTTACATTTCACTATTTCACTGCCTTACCATTGACTTGCGTCTGAAAGTAACGAAAATAATTAGTTTGTCCTGTAATTATTTTTTAATGTACGCAGACACTCAGCTTCTAGCATTATAACAAGATATTGAGAAATCAAACTGCAGTAACCACTTTGTATGACTTAAATGGGCTGTCCAGGATTTTTTTAAACTTATTCTTCAACTCCCAGCCCCTGCCAGTGGATTTATACTTGCCTGCATCTCGCTCCTCCAATTTGGCTTTATGGCTACTGGGTTGTCTTCCCTGGAGTTGGGCCCCAGGTCCATATGTATGGGGTCATGTGTGCCACTTCAGCCAATGACCAATCTCAGTGATGACATGTCCCCAAGCGGCACATGACCCAGCAGTGATTTGCAGTTTTGGGACATGTCACTTCTGAGGCCAGTCATTGACTGCGGCGGCACATGGAATCCGATCCTGGCGGAAGTTGACAGTCGAGGACGGAAGCCAGTGAAGACAGCCTAGAAGCCACAGAGCTAAAATAGGGTGGCAGAATGCAGGTAAAGCATGGATCTCTTCACAGGTAAGACTGCATACTTCCCAACTTTTGAAAAACAGAAAGAAGGACAATATGTCCGGTTCTATGCCTCTAACTCCACCCAAAACATAATTATACACACCTAGTCCCCTTAATGCTCCCACATAGTTATAATGCCTATATTGTGCCCCCTTCACAGTGTGCCACTCAAAGTAGCAAAGTCCACATTATGCCCCTCACAGTAGTTATGCCCATATTGTGCCCAGATATGCCCACTTAACGGTAGTTATAGACAGATAAGTTCCCCTTCACAGTAGTTATGGCCAGATATGTGCCCCCTCGCAGTGGTTACACCGCATATGTGCCCCCTCACTGTGGGTATGCCAGATGTGAGCCCTCACAGTGTTTATGCCAGATATCAGCCCCCTTCAGTAAAACAGTAAATACTTACCTAGTACCTCTGATGCTCAAAGCTCAGATGCTGGCGCTCCCCAGCAGCAGCACGATGTACTGCCAGGCATTGTGCTGCTGTTCTGTGGAGGAGAAATACAATCTCCCCTTCTCACACCAAGCGTTTTCTTACAAATCCCCCAAAAAGATAAACATTTGGGATCTCCTCCATGATATTGTCTCACGTGCCTAGATACTGTCGAGTCAGCCTTAGTATTGATGCTACTAATGTGTTGACATATGCGTCGTCTAAACTCTTGTATGGTCTTTCCTACATAGATCTTTTCACAAGGACATTGTGCTATGTACACAATGCCTGTGGTTTGACAATTAATGAATTGGCTAATTTGATACTCTTTCTTAGCCAAAGGATTCACAAATGTCTTCAATTTCTTAAGAATGGGACTGGTAAAGCCTATGGACCAAAATGTCTTTGAGGTTTTTCCCTCTACGATATGTGATACTGAGTCGTATGGTTATCACCTCTCTCAGGTCATTATCTGCTTGCAGTACATGCCAGTATTTATTTAGGATCTGATAGACATGAGGGTTCTGATTCTGAGTATCATATGTCCCAATGCATCTCATAACCTGAGAGGAAGGTATCTTAGGTCTCTCACATAGTAGATCTGAACGTTTGGTATTTTTGGCGCGTGCAAAAGCCCTATGTAAAACTTTTTTGGGGTAACCTCTAGTCCTGAACCTGTGATATAAATTGTTGCTTTCCTGGATAAAACTGGAATCTTCTGTACAGTTTCCCCGAACCCTAATGTACGGACCGGTTGGTATCCCTTTCTTTAGGCATTGTGGATGATGACTATGCCAGTGTAGTAAATTGCTCGTCGCCGTAGGCTTACAATATATTTCTGTGAGGATGTGGCCACCAGAATCCAAAGAAAGCTTGAGGTCCAGAAAAGTAAGAGTGTAATTATCTATTTCAAAAGTAAACTTCATTCCAATATTATTTTGGTTGAGTGCATTGACAAACTCATAAAATAAATCCATTGTGCCTTCCCAAAGTATGAGAACATCATTGATGTATCTACCCCAAAACAAAATGTGCTTGGTACAGTATATGCTTGAAAATCATCAGTGAAAACCATAGAATTTTCCCACCACCCCAAAAACAAATTTTCATAATTTGGTGCACATTTACTACCCATTGCAGTGCCAATTAACTGTAAATAAAAGTGACCATCAAACAAAAATTAATTGTGAGTGAGAAGAAATGTCAAAATAAACCTGTTATATGCATGAAATTGTGTGCCTTTCGTGAAGAGGAATTAAGATACTGCCTGGATGCCCAACTCAGGTCTAATGCTTTTATATAGGGCTTCAACATCCAGGCTAGCCACTTAGTCTTAGCTGTGACCTGGAGCTCCTGGAGTCTGGTGACCACATCCTTGGTTTTTTGATATATGAAGGCAGACTTGGAACAAACGTAGAGATAAATTCATCCACATATTGGTCTATGTTCTCTATCAGGCTACCATTGCCGGAGACAATCGGTCTCCCTGGTATTGGTTGTCTTTGCTTATGTACCTTAGGGATGGCATACAGGGTGGCAATCGTAGGGTATATCTTATAAAGGAACTTATATTCGTCCTTTGAGATGAGATTATCGGTCCTCGCCTGGGTAAGTATAACTTTGAGTTCACTTAAATTTTTTTGTGTGGGATTATTCTCCAATTTTTGATACGTATTACTCTTGCTCAATCATTCTTCCACCATCTCCTGGTAGAGGTACTTGTTTATAAGGACAATGTTCCTACCCTTATCTGAAGGTTTGACAACCAGTTCTTCATTACTAGATAATTCTTCTAAGGCCTGTCTTTCATCTGGATCTAAATTAGATATAGCAGATGATGTACTTTTATACACTGATCCTAATTCCTTAGTAACTAGCTGAACAAAGGTATTAATGTTGCCATATTGTGAAAACGGTGGAGTAAATTTAGATTTAGGCTTTTGAGAAGACAAAGGGGGTTCAATATCATCATGAGCCGTGGCATCTAATGTATCAAGAAACTCCAGAATAGCCAGGGCTTCTTTTTCTTCTTTTTGCAAATGTTGGTAGTCCTTTTCCTGTTGTTTATGAGTCTTATGTAAGGCTAGCTTACGAGCAAATAGATTGATATCTTTGACCCATGTGAAGCTCTCAAAGGCTGGAGTGGGGGTAAACGACAGGCCTTTGCTCAATAGTTTGATATTTTTATCTTCCAGCAGAACACTGGAAAGATTTATAACCTAAAGAGTATCTCCTAGGTCTTGGCACTGTAGGCCCATTTGTCCTGTCCCTTAATTAAACTCCGTGGCCTAAAAAAGGAGAATTCATTAATGTTGGTGTTGCTAACATAATAGGACCAGGTTTTTGTGCAGAAAGAGAGGAGGAGGATGACATGCCAAACACACAAGTGGCCTGTGTGGTATTCACTTGTGGAGGTATATTGGGTACCATCCTAGTAAATTTTGGGGCGCCAGAGATAGACTGAGTCCCATACCATACTTGAGCCCCAAATGTCATTGGTACGGGTTGTATAGCCAGCGCTTTTCTTTGTGTGTGAGGTCCACGACCTTTGTTTTTACGTTTAGTGCCTTTTGGAATACTAGGCTGATTTCTGGATGAATGCTCTTCTGATCCCGACCAATCGGACCCAGATATGTCAGTTTGTGAAACACTGGGATAATGTCCACTACCTCTTTTCTTTTGGGAGACCCCAGAATTAGTCTTAGAGATGTAAATCTGTCCCGTATCAAAATCCCTTCCATCTCTGATATATTTCCTATGTTTTCGCTCCTTCATTTCTGCTTGAAAAGACTCAATGTTCTTTTGGAGGCGTGATTCACACTGCATATACTCCGGCTGCAGTCTGAGACCTTGAATTTGTGCAATTTCTTGCTCTAACTGAGTAGTGATTTTTGTAAGGGTTCCTCTCTCATAATCCAGAAGGTATTGTAACATTCGAAGGGAATTTTCTGTCAATAGTTGTTGCCAGCCTTTAATGAATGCTGCGTCCTCCTGATGTGCATGGGGGACAATGTTTATTCTCATTTCCCTGTAAGGAAATGGACAGCTTAAAATGAAAACAACAAATCTTTATTAGTATATCAAGTTAAAAATTATTCCCTTATAAAAATTGAAAAGGCTACTAAAGGTAGGTACCATGTGGGGATAGACATAGAATGGTCACCTCCCACCTGTGCTGCGGATGTGCATTCAATTGTGCAAGTAGCGCACAGTGAGACACATACAGTCCACAGGACAGTAGTGATTAGTTGTATGGGGGATGTCAGGCTTCTTGGCTGGTGATAAAGATGTGGAAATATGTAGCAATGAGGCCAGAGAGGTATTTTCAGATAAGGAACTAACAGTACAGACCTCCAATCTCAGTATAACCAGTGCGTTTAGGAATTTGATAAAAGTCTATACGGAACATGTGAGGACATGGTGGGAGGTACAATCCCTTGAGACATACATTAAGGACAAAATAGTCCCACCAGGATTACATATCCCTATTACACCTGCTGCTAGATTGCACTACCCGGAATTTCTCGCCAAGTGGGAAAAATAATCAATCGAGTCCTCCCTACGTCTCATGCAATTGCTTCCTGAGGAGGAAAGGGAAAGGAAAAATGTAATAATAATCCAGATTTTAGCAAGAAAGAGAACACCTTACAATTAGCAGTGGAAAAATTCACACTCTTTATTAAAGATAAGAAACATTCCCAATATATCAGGGACACAAGGGACTTTAAGGAGGGTAAAAATTTTGACTTTGGAGGAGGTAAAAGCAAAACTCCAGGGACAGATACGGAACACTCCTCCTCTGAATGTGAGAGTGAAACAGACTCCAATAGGAACAGACCTAGTTCCAGCACACAGAGGACGGTGTAGAACCAACAGAGGCAGGGGTAAAACTTAAGGCAAAAGGGGTGTTTTTTTAGGGGGCACTCCACCAGTCTCAGAGTATCTCCTGAAAGGCAGGACAAATTAGTAAAAATGTGTCTCGCAGGCCTTTCAACACGTAATCTTACCAAGGGGGAAATTACCCTTTTACAACGGGGTCTATCATTTGTGCCCACGCATAAATTCAAAGAGTTTGAATGGGTGAAGGATGTCAGCCTATTTGTACGCAAATTAAAATGGAAGAAGTTCTTCCTCAATCATGATGCACGAAAATGTGCAGAATTTGGCATTACTCCTGATGATCTGCCAGATGTAGAATTACTGGCCGACCTATGGGAGGAAAGACAGAGAAATATGAATGAGGCTTCCTTTACAACCTTAAGGATACCGTCTACCAAGTCCCCACCAGTTAACAATCATTCCCCGTTAGATACGTTCCATGAGGTGATGACACAGGAGTAATGCCATCTTGAGGGAAATATTCCGTATCACCCTAACATTAAGGAATATGAACTTGAGGGATTAATAGCTTTAGAGAAGGATGAAAATATTATCATTAAACCCTCCGACAAAGGGGGGAAATATCATTATCCTCGACAAAAAAAAAATACCTCACCATGTGTGATAACATCCTTTCCAACACGCAATCAAATTTTATGTACCAATCCGTCTGATCAATACCGTGGTCGATTGACCACAATTGTGAGAACTGCCTTTTCCGATCACCTGATTACTAAAAGTGATTTGGACTTTTTGTTGCCTCCACACCCGGTTATGGCGTGCTTTTATAGCATACCAGAAGTACAAACCGGATTCCAAAAAAGTTGGGACACTAAACAAATTGTGAATAAAAACTGAATGCAATGATGTGGAGATGGCAAATGTCAATATTTTATTTGTAATAGAACGTAGATGACAGACCAAACGTTTAATCCGAGTAAATGTATCATTTTAAAGGAAAAATACGTTGATTCAAAATTTCACGGTGTCAACAAATCCCCAAAAAGTTGGGACAAGTAGCAATAAGAGGCTGGAAAAAGTAAATTTGAGCATAACGAAGAGCTGGAAGACCAATTAACACTAATTAGGTCAATTGGCAACATGATTGGGTATAAAAAGAGCTTCTCAGAGTGGCAGTGTCTCTCAGAAGCCAAGATGGGTAGAGGATCACCAATTCCCACAATGTTGCGCAGAAAGATAGTGGAGCAATATCAGAAAGGTGTTACCCAGCGAAAAATTGCAAAGACTTTGCATCTATCATCATCAACTGTGCATAACATCATCCGAAGATTCAGAGAATCTGGAACAATCTCTGTGCGTAAGGGTCAAGGCCGTAAAACCATACTGGATACCCGTGATCTCCGGGCCCTTAAACGACACTGCACCACAAACAGGAATGCTACTGTAAAGGAAATCACAGAATGGGCTCAGGAATACTTCCAGAAACCATTGTCAGTGAACACAATCCACCGTGCCATCCGCCGTTTGCCAGCTGAAACTCTACAGTGCAAAGAAGAAGCCATTTCTAAGCAAGATCCACAAGCTCAGGCGTTTTCACTGGGCCAGGGATCATTTAAAATGGAGTATGGCAAAATGGAAGACTGTTCTGTGGTCAGACGAGTCACGATTCGAAGTTCTTTTTGGAAATCTGGGACGCCATGTCATCCGGACCAAAGATTCTTTGTGTGTTTGACAGATCTAAATTCCTCTCAGTAAAAGAAGGGAATAGAGAAACAGGAGAGAAAAGGGGCGCACAATAAGGTAGTATGTATATACAGATACAATGATAATATCATAGGAATTGTGAAGGCTCACCTTTTTTGGTTGTGCAAAATTTAGGCACAACTCTATTGAAGGCTTTAGAGTGATGAGACTTATCTTCCGGAACTGCAGCCGCAGATTGCGAGTTCTTTTTGATGGGATGTCCAGTCCCACAAAAGGAAAAATGGCAATAAGAGAGAAATTCTTCTTCGCGCAAGTCCACAAATGGAAACGGTCTCACAAGTATGATAGTTCTTCTTTAATGGAAACAACGTGTTTCGGGGAGTGAAACTTTCCCTTCATCAGGTTTCATAGTATTACAATAAACAGACAAATATTTATAGGTGCAGAATAACAAAAAAACAACAACAACAAAAAAAAAATTCCAAAAACGAGCACCTGGGGTCCGCCCCCTAGGGGCGGAGCTACCTACAGGTGTCACTTCAGACATCAGGTAAACTCAATCTAATCAAATCTCAGTTTCGTTTATACAGATCTTACTATGGTGTAATCCCATGTAATTCTGTGTAAGTTCAATAAAAAAACGAGTATCCTAAACATTTATTTCATGTAAAGACATTTCTGTGTATTTAACACATATACATCATGTGACTGCTGAAGGTCACATGATCGGACTGCAGGCTGGAGACATGAGCATCCTCTGGTGATCGGCTCTCTCTCATATGGAAATGCAGGGGGAGAAGGAGAGAGGCCGATCACCATGGGCTCCTGTCTCTGTGTTTATGAATACTTTGCTGCCGGCCAGGGGGCGTGTCGGTCTGTGACGTCATGACCATGTGATCGCAATCATGCGGTCACATGGTCCATTTCCAGGACAACGGCAATGCTTTGGTTTCAGGCCACAATTAGGTGATATGAAAGAGCTCTGCCCTGGTGTATCAAGGGGATTCAATAGACCAGGTTACAGCTCTGTATATTCATTTAGGATAGCTCTGCATATTACATATGCTTGGAATGCATACTAAAATTGTTATTATTATAAATGAGGGGTAAAAAATGAATGAAAGGTAATCACATAATTATCAGATAATTAATAGATAATTTATAAATAGGGTGTATATAAAATTAATAGATAGTATGAATAAAATCCAATAGCACTGTTAAAAATCAATATAAAAACTACTCATGATTGGTAAGAATATAAAATAAAATTGTTTGTAATAAAAATATACAATATAGTGGGATATAAATATAGATATAAAATTGGAGTAATTTCAGATATGCCGTTTCCCTAATACTAGTTGTTTTCTTGTGTATTAAAAGGTACTCAGTGGGCACATAATATATTATAATATTTTGGTACATTATTTTATTTTTATTTTTTATATTTTTATTTCTATTTTTATTTTTGTGGGACATATTGTTTATTATATATCTAACGTTGGATACTTGGACTTCATAGATTAATTTCAAATGCCTCGTTAAGGCCATAGGGATTGAGGCTGTTTAATTTAAAGATCCAGTACATCTCTCGGCGTCTGATGTACTGGATGTCTTTTTGCAGATGGATTGGGATCTGTTCTATAGGTGTCACAGAGAATCCGACTGCATTACCCTCGTGCTGTTCCATTGCGTGTCTGGAGACGCTATGTTTCATAAATTTCTTTTTGATATTTGACCTATGCTTATTAAATCTGTTGCGTAGGGTTTGAATGGTGCGGCCTACATATTGTAGGTGACATGGACATTCAAGCAGGTATATTATGTGGTTGGAGTTGCCGGTTAGGTGTTCTGAAATCTGAAAGGATTCCCCAGTTGAGCGGCTTTGGAAGGATGACCTCTGGTAGATGCTAGTACAGCATAAACATCTACGGTGACCACATTTGTAGCTGCCTTGAGGGGTCCTAGTGTCCTGATCACGGGTGGAATAAGTAATAGATCTTAGTTTACTAAGTGCCAGGATATTTTTCAGGGTTTTTGCTCTTCTGTATGTGAAGCGGGGATTCACTGGAATGATTTGGCTCAAAATGGGGTCTCTTTTTAGGATGTGCCAGTGTTTCTCCATAGCCGCTTTGATGGCCTTATGGTTCTGATTGTATGTTGTTATAAAATTGTACCCATAGGGACTGATTTCGGTGTTTCCCTTATCTTTTTTTGTTGCTGGGGCCAGACATTCTGATTGTGTAAGATCAGCTGCTTTTTGTCTTGCACCCATGATGATGTTTCTTGGGTATCCTTTTTGTTTGAACCTAGATGTCAGGGTATCGCATTGAAGTGTAAAGTCTGTATCTAATGTACAGTTTCGACGGAGGCGCTTGTATTGGCTAAAAGGAACGTTGGCTTTCCATTTCCTGTAATGTGAGCTCCGGAAATCGAGATAGCTATTGCTGTCTACCTTTTTGAAAAATGTACGTGTCCTGATTTCTTTGTTTTGTATAAAGATCTCTAGATCTAAAAAATCATTTTTTTCTGGATGATACGTTCCTGTGAGTGATATGCCCCAGTTGTTTGTATTGAGGTGGGAAATGAAATTTTTTATTGTTGTCTGGTCGCCATCCCAAATGATAAAGGAGATCATCAATGTATCATTTGAAAAAGATGATATTATCTGTCCAGAATTTAGTTTGGTAAATGAGGGTCTCTTCAAAAGCTCCCATGAACAGGTTAGCATAACTCGGCGCGAAACGCGTCCCCATCGCGGTCCCCCTTGTCTGTCTATAGATTTTGTCTTGAAATGTGGAAACATTGTGTTTTAAGATGAATTCCATCCCTTTGATGATAAATGATCTCTGTTGTATGGGCATCTCTTGATCGTTGTTCAAAAAAGTTGATGCACACTTCAGTCCCAAGTCATGGGATATGTTTCTGTAGAGTGCTGACACATCTAGAGTGAGCAGAAGGTAACTCTCTTTCCATTTGATATTTTTTAATAGTGTGATCAAGGATGTGGAGTCTTTCAGATGGGACTTCAAATTTAGAACATATTTTTGGAGGTGGATATCTATATAATGGGAAAGATTCCTAGTAAGGGAGGTAACACCGGAGATGATGGGTCTCCCGGGGGGATTTTTTAGGTCTTTATGGATTTTGGGGACGTGGTAGAAGGTGGCGAGTGTTGCATCTTTCACAAGAATATATTCTTTCTCCTTTTTGTTTAAGATGGTTTCTGCTGATTTGATGAGTTTCCCAAAATCTTCTCTATCCTGAGTTGATGGGTCCTGTTAAATGGGTAGATAATAGTTTTTATCGGATAGTATATTGAGGGCTTCTTTGATGTATTCCTCTCTGTTTTGGATCACCACTCCACCTCCTTTGTCTGCATTTTTAATTATAATATTTGTGTTTGACTGTAGACTTTTGAGGGCCGCTATTTCAAAGGGTTTAAGATTGTGTTGTCTCGGGTGAGAAAATGAAGTGGTCTCTTTATTAATTTGTCTAAATTCATTGGAGACCAGGGAATAGAATGTGTCTAAGAAGTTGCCCTTATGATGGATTGGATAAAAATTAGAGGGTGGTTTTAAACCTGAAGGGATGGCTCTAGGGTCTTCTTTCTCAGAAGGAGAAATGGCAGTGGATCCTGTGAATAGCTTTTTTGCAGAGTTTTCTGTTATTTTGAAATGTCGTTTTAGGGTGAGTTTTTTAATATACCGGTGAGGTCTAAAAATAGATCAAATTCATTGATTTTACTACTGGCACAGAATGATAGGCCTTTGTATTTCTGCTTTTTTCAGAGTGTATGAGGATAGGTTATATATACCACATGATTTTTCTATATCTTCCAGTGGTTGTTCTCCAACTGAATTTATGTTTTTCTTTTTACTTTTGCCTGCTCTACATCCTCTTCTAGTTTTTTTTGTTTGGTGGGTTTTCAGCCTAGTGGGTGAAAAAAAAGAGTAATGGTAGTTGTTTTGGGGCTCTTAAGAATGGGATAAGCTACCGTGGGGTGAATAAGGGGAGGGAGAGCTATAAATGAAAGAGAGGTGGAGGGACCTGCTACAGAATGGTCTGTGGTCAAATTGGGGTTGATGGGGCTAGTTGGGGTAGGTATGAGGTGGGTATTGGAAGAACAGTTGGGTGGGTCTGGAGTGGATATTACACAGTCTGGATCGGAAGTATTAGTGGGAGGTGTACAGATATGTACAGTAAGGAGTGAATCGGCTTCCACATCTGAGGAATTGGAGGGAGTGGATAGCCTGGGGGAAGTCGGCATTGATGGGTGGGAATGGGTGTGAAAATTGGTAGGTGGTAGATTTAGTGGTCCACATGCCGCTTTGACGTTTTCAGGAAAAACAATAGATGGAGAGAGGATGGGTGTTTTGTTTTTGAAGGAAAAGAATGAGTCTGATTTTCTTGGGCTGTGTGATGGAGTGAAAAACTCTGAATTTGGTGTATCTGGATAGGAAATTGGGGTAGAACCTTTGGTGTTGGTCTCATAGTTTATGGGGTCTATGATTTTTCTGATGTGGTGGGTCTTATTTCAAAGTATGTGTTCTGTCCCACTGGTGGATGGCAAGGGTCTTGTGGCTTCTGATGTCCTTTGCGGGGGTCTGGGTTGGGTCCATGTGTTCTGGTGGTGGGTGGGCTTGTTTCTATTGAAGTAGAGGTTCCGTGGTTTCCAGTGTTGTGAATGTTTATAATTTTGTGTTAGTCTGGGTGGTGGTTTGGAGGTAGTAGTATTGGTCTGCTCATGATTGATGTCTCCCCTGTTAGTGTCACTTGGTAGAACTTGTTGTTCTATTCGTGTTTTATAGTTAGAAGTGGGTGGCTCTGTGGGTTTTTGCCAAAATTTTATGATATTTGTGGAAAAATCCGACCGGTCTCTGGCTAGCTTGCCACTTTTTTTGGTTAGGGTATCTTTTTCAAGAGTGAGTATCCTAGATGTGATAAGCCGATCAAACTTGGGGAAGTTAATGTGTGCTCTGTATTTGGATAATTCCGCATAACACTCGGATATTTTACCCCCTAGATCTAAATATAGGGACCGCCTTTTTTCAATTAGTCTTATCATGAGACCTTTAGCACAGTCCAGTAGATAGTTGTCCCAATCAGTGGTAAAGTTCAAATCTTCTTTAAATGAATTACCAAACCTTAGTCTCAGGCCACGGGGAACGATCTGTTCTTGTATGTATATCTCCAAAAAAGTAGCATCCAGATGATGCTGTATTTCCTCAGTAATAAGTTTTTCAAGTTTATAAAATAAGTTCAATAACGATTTTTCATCAATAGTACTTGCGTTTTTTTCTTCTTCTCCTTCCTGAGTCGTATTCGAGGTACATTCCACCAGATTTTTAGTGCATTGAAGAATCAAACGTTCCCGTTGTTCGATTCTGTTCGCAATGTAATCCATACTTTCTTTGTTAGATCGTTTTTCCGCTTTTATGCAGTTGGTCCTAAGTGCTGCTCCCAGAGGTCTGGAAATTCCAGGAAACGAAGTCTTTGTGTGTTGGACAGATCTAAATTCCTCTCAGTAAATGAGGGGAATAGAGAAATAGGAGAGAAAAGGGGCGCACAATAGGGTAGTATGAACAGTACAGACCAAAAGTTTGGACACACCTTCTTATTCAAAGAGTTTTCTTTATTTTCATGACTATGAAAATTGTAGATTCACAATGAAGGCATCAAAACTATGAATTAACACATGTGGAATTATATACATAACAAACAAGTGTGAAACAACACAAAATATGTCATATTCTAGGTTCTTCAAAGTAGCCATCTTTTGCTTTGATTACTGCTTTGCACACTCTTGGCATTCTCTTGATGAGCTTCAAGAGGTAGTCCCCTGAAATGGTTTTCACTTCACAGGTGTGCCCTGTCAGGTTTAATAAGTGGGATTTCTTGCCTTATAAATGGGGTTGGGACCATCAGTTGCGTTGAGGAGAAGTCAGGTGGATACACAGCTGATAGTCCTACTGAATAGACTGTTAGAATTGGTATTATGGCAAGAAAAAAGCAGCTAACTAAAGAAAAACGAGTGGCCATCATTACTTTAAGAAATGAAGGTCAGTCAGTCAGCAGAAAAATTGGGAAAACGTTGAAAGTAAGGGCTATTTGACCATGAAGGAGAGTGATGGGGTGCTGCGCCAGATGACCTGGCCTCCACAGTTACCGGACCTGAACCCAGTCGAGATGGTTTGGGGTGAGCTGGACCGCAGAGTGAAGGCAAAATGGCCAACAAGTGCTAAGCATCTCTGGGAACTCCTTCAAGACTGTTGGAAGACTATTTCAGGGGACTACCTCTTGAATCTCATCAAGAGAATGCCAAGAGTGTGCAAAGCAGTAATCAAAGCAAAAGGTGGCTACATTGAAGAACCTAGAATATGACATATTTTCAGTTGTTTCACACTTGTTTGTTATGTATATAATTCCACATTAATTCATAGTTTTGATGCCTTCATAGTCATGAAAATAAAGAAAACTCTTTGAATGAGAAGGCGTGTCCAAACTTTTGGTCTGTACTGTATATACAGATACAATGATAATATCATAGGAATTGTGAAGGCTCACATTTTTTGGTTGTGCAAAATTTAGGCACAACTCTATCCGGACCAAAGAGGACAAGGACAACCCAAGTTGTTATCAACGCTCAGTTCAGAAGCCTGCATCTCTGATGGTATGGGGTTGCATGAGTGCGTGTGGCATGGGCAGCTTGCATGTCTGGAAAGGCACCATCAATGCAGAAAAATATATTCAGGTTCTAGAACAACATATGCTCCCATCCAGAAGTCATCTCTTTCAGGGAAGACCCTGCATTTTTCAACAAGATAATGCCAGACCACATTCTGCATCAATCACAACATCATGGCTGCACCGGAGAAGGATCCGGGTACTGAAATGGCCAGTCTGCAGTCCAGATCTTTCACCTATAGAGAACATTTGGCGCATCATAAAGAGGAAGGTGCAACAAAGAAGGCCCAAGACGATTGAACAGTTAGAGGCCTGTATTAGACAAGAATGGGAGAGCATTCCTATTTCTAAACTTGAGAAACTGGTCTCCTCGGTCCCCAGACGTCTGTTGAGTGTTGTAAGAAGAAGTGGAGATGCCACACAGTGGTGAAAATAGCCTTGTCCCAACTTTTTGGAGATTTGTTGACACCATGAAATTCTGATTCAACATATTTTTCCCTTAAAATGGTACATTTTCTCAGTTTAAACTTTTGTTCCGTGATTTATGTTCTATTCTGAATAAAATATTAGAAGTTGGCACCTCCACATCATTGCATTCAGTTTTTATTCACGATTTGTATAGTGTCCCAAATTTTTTGGAATCCGGTTTGTACATAAGTCCACTAACTCCTTCAAGGGAAGGCCCATAGTTTCAGGGGTCGGTAGCGTTACACAGAACATAAGCACATATGTGGACACCATATTGCGTCCATTTGTTGTCTCGCTGCCGTCCTATGTACGCGACACTATGGATGTCCTGAACCGATTGAATGATGTCATCATTGAGGAGGATGTATTTTTGGCCAGCCTGGATGTGGAGGCCCTTTATAGTTCGATTCCACAAAGGGATTGGAAAAGATAAAAGTGTCTCTCAGTGAGAGGGTTACACAGTTTGTAGGCCATAATAAGTTTGTGGTGTCTTTACTGGACTTCATTCTCCAGCACAATATCTTCCTCTTCAATGGCAAAATCTTCCGCCAACTCAGGGGAGTGGCAATGCGAAGTCCTTGTGCTCCAACCTTTGCCAATCTCTACCTGGGCTGGTGGGAAAAGGAGGTGGTTTTTGGTGAGGAATGTGAGGAGTGGGCACCATGTATCCAGCTTTGACTAAGATACATCGACGACGTGCTGATTATGTCGAAGGGGGATGTTATACAATTCAACTCCTTTGTGGCACGACTGAATATCAATGATTAGGGGCTATTTTTTACCTCCACGATTGATTGCCACTCCATGAATTTCCTGGATTTAACAATCACAAGGGGGGAATCATCTAACCATCCACATGTACAGGAAACCTACCGCCACCAGCAATCTTTTGCAGGGAATCCAGAAACGCGTTGAGCAGGGCCAGTTATGTTCTACCAGATCGCAGTCTAGCCAGTGGCGGATCCAGAGCCTGGTCTCGGGAGGAGCACTTTCAGATTATTTTCTGTCCGCCGCCACAAAACAATGGTGCTTATAGAACAGACTACACAGTGTAGGCTATATGTGTATAACAAGCATATTTCACATGAAAACTTACAATTACCTGACTTGGCCCTTAGGGATCTCGGACGCCACTTCACACTTTGGCCGGGGGCTCGGTGGAGCTGATGTGTTTTATCCTAATGAGAAAGATTTCATAATAAGGATTTGGAGAAGGGGCAGAGGAATAGCAGAGCAGGGAGAGGATGGTGCTGCTACTAGGGGGTCATACCATGGGGGAGTAATAAAGCCCACCATAATGCCCCCCCAGTAGAAATAATTCTCCTTATAATGTGACAGTGCAGAAAATACCCCCTTGTAATGCCCCCAGGTGAGCTAATGTCCCCATAGTGCCCCCATAATGTGCCAGTATAAAATACCCCTATATAGTGCCCCCAGTAAATGCCCCCATAGTGCTCCACACCCTCCTTCCTCCTAGTGCCCCCCCCCCATAATGTACCAGTATAAAATGCTCCAGTAGATGCCCTCAGTGTCCCCCATAATTTGCAAGTATAAAATACCCCTTCTTACTGCCCCCCGTAGATGACCCCATAGTACTCCTCTCCCCCTTCCCCATAGTACCCACCATAATGTGTCCCAGTATAAAATTGTACTGTACAGAGCTCCCCATATAAAATACCCCTTCTTTGTGGCCTCAGTAGATGCCCCTATAGTGCCCCCAATCATGTGCTAGTATTAACAGCCCCCCCATGTGCCAGTATTAATAACAGCCCCCCATGTGCCAGTATTAATAACAGCCCCCCATGTGCCAGTATTAATAACAGCCCCTCATGTGCCAGTATTAATAACAGCACCCCATGTGCCAGTATTAATAACAGCCCCCCCATGTGCCAGTATTAATAACAGCCCCCGCATGTGCCAGTAATAACAGCCCCCCCTGTACTAGTAATAACAGCCCCCCATGTGCCAGTAAAAAAACACAAAAAAAACACAAAAAAACCCCACATACTTACCTCCATGTCAGCGATGCGATGCAGGCCTCTTCCGGCCTGTGTCCCGCACTGTATGGCTCAGGCAGCGCGATTACGTCAGTGCCTGCAGCCTATCAGAGGAAGGGAAAGGGATACGCCTCTCCCTCCCCTGCCTCAGCACAGCCATCTGTATCGCTGTCCTGAGGACGGCGATACAGATGACTATGGAGATGAACGCTTCCACAATGGAAGCGCTCACCTCCCTGTGCCCCGTCACCGCCGACGCCAGCTCGGGCGGGGAAATTGCCCTGTTGCCTCCCCCGGATCCGCCACTGAGTCTAGCAGAGGGAGGGTCCATGGGGATCTAATCACAATAGATGTCTCCCATTGAGGATAGGGACCCCGTATAATTTTGGATGTGGTGAATGCACTGGGACTGTACAACATAACAATCCCAGGCTTTTCACAAGCATCATGTCAATGGTGGTACTACTGTCCACTGTATGTGGCTCACTGTGCGCTACCTGCACAATTGGATTCAAGTCCGCAGTACAGGTGGGAGGTGACCATTCTATGTCTACCCCCACATGGTACCTACCTATAGTAGCCTTTTCTATTTTTATAAGGGGATAGTTTTTAACTTGATATACAAATAAAGATTTGTTGTTTTCATTTTAGACCGTCCATTTCTATTCAGTGAATCAGTTTTTGTCAGTGACGGCAAATATATTTACTTTTACATCAGTGATCATTCCCCTGTAAACAATACCTTGCTGTAAGTAGGTCTCTAGACTGGTCACTTCCCAGAGGGATCCGACGTATTGCTTATAGGCGACAAACAATTTTCTACACTGGCATAGTCATCATCCACAATCCCTAAAGAAAGGGATACCAACCGGCCAGTACATTAGGGCTCGGAGAAACTGTACAGAAGACTCCAGTTTTATCCAGGAAAGTAACAATTTATATTACAGGTTCAGGACCAGAGGTTACCCCAAAAAAGCTTTACATAGATCTTTTGCAAGCGCCAAAAATACCAAACGTTCAGATCTACTATGTGAGAGACCTAAGATACCTTCCTCTCAGGTTATCAGATGCATTGGGACATATGATGCTCAGAACCATCATGTCTATTAGATCCTAAATAAATACTGGCATATACTGCAAGCAGATAATGACCTGAGAGAGGTGATAACCATACGACTCAGTATCACATATCGTAGAGGGAAAAACCTCAAAGACATTTTGGTCCATAGTCTTTACCAGTCCGAACCTAAGAAGACCACTTGGCTAAAATACAGTGGGTACCTTTCCTTGTGGTAGATGTACTTTTTGTCCCTTTCTTAAGAAATTGAAGACATTTGTGAATCCTTTGAATAAGAAAGAGTATCAAATTAGACAATTCATTAATTGTCAAACCACAGGCATTGTGTACATAGCACAATGTCCTTGTAAAAAGATTTATGTAGGAAAGATCATACATCTAGAGTTTAGACGATGCATATGTCAACACATTAGTAGCATCAATACTAAGGCTGACACGACAATATCTAGGCACGTGAGACAATATCATGGAGGAGATCCCAAATGTTTATCTTTTTGGGGGATTTGTAAGAAAATGCTTGGTGTGAGAAGGGAAGATCTGGATAGACTCCTGCTGCAGGAAGAAACTAAGTGGATATACCGATTAGATAGCCTTATCCTGAACGGGCTTAATGAAAGCTTCACTTTGTTGTCTTTTCTGTAGGCCAGTATGGGTGAAAATGATCGAGTGATATTCAGCTATTACCAAACATACATATCAATGAGCTTTTTGAGGCCACAGCCTTCTTCTTGGAATGAAAGAAATGTTCCACTCATAGGGGATTACATATGTGTTATGTTATTATACTGTAGATAAGAGTGCAGTTTGCATCAGTATATAGGTGGGAGTGAAACCTGTCAATCACCTATCTTTTAATTGGATATTGTTTGTGGTTTTGATTTTTGATTGTATTCTCTGATGCACCCTGCTGGCATCGCATGCATATGTCCCTTTGTCATTAATGGGACAAGTTTGTTCACTCTATTAGGTGAATAACTCCCTAGTAAGTCCTGCGCAGCTAGCTGTTGGTATGCAACAATATACTTACATAGAAGTCTGTGCGCATCTGCCTTTCACGCAGATCATGCGCACTAACTAATGGTTTGCGCATCACACGACGGGGGCACTCCCTCCGCCACCCTGGGATTTGTCCAGCGGTGGTGAGAGGCGTGCCCAAATCTAGCAGATTATAGGTTTCTTTCTCCAATCTTACCTTTCTTGGATTCTGTGAGTGGTTCATTCTTCTTTCAATCAAGAATTAGGGGTTATTTATATCCCGTATGTGGCTAGTGTCCTCAACTCTGCCCGTACCCCTGAAGAAGCCAGGTCACTGGCGAAACATGTCGGGGGGCAGATACAGTTTTAAATGTCTCTTTGTCCACCCCAGTGTTGTTAGTTAGTCAGACCGTGGTCAATTAGCAACAGACAGTGCACTTGATTAATCGATACAGCATAAGTCAGGCAGCCTAACTAAAGTTCAGGATTAGTCAGTCAGCATAGCGAGTGCTGTGCGTGTGAGAGTGTGATTGACTTCAGAGTTATCTCAAATCTGACAGCTATTGACATAGTGTCAGATAGTATTGGCTACGACTCAGATGTATGTGGATGTCAGTGAATAAACTGACCCATAAGACAACACTGTATTGATTACTGCAGTGTGGGAGGAGAGGGTGCACATCTCCACCACCCGCAAGCTGTCACCTGTATCACACACTGGATTGGCGAACAAGGTTTTTAAACTTGTGTTTTGCTCACAGCCGTTTTAATGATTACTAATAAAAGTGATATTTTAAATTCACCTCAAACCTGGGTCAAGTTAGGTTATGAGCCCTTGAGGTTTCAAAAATAATGTTGTCAATGCACCTTTACCCAGGTTAGGTCCTTTTTGTTTAAGAACCATTCAGCCTGCAGGCACAGATCGCACTGCCGGCCTGTGTGGGAGGAGCCTGCAGCCAAGAAATCTGCCAAAGTTCCTCTCACACAGTGCTGCAGAGCGATCTGTGTCTGCAAGGGAGAGAGGGATGTGAGCTTCAGGAATAGGACAAGGTGAGTAACTACTGATTTATTTATTTTTTAACACAAAGGGGGGCACATTGGGCTTTATTACTGTGAAGGGGCACAATGGGCATTACTAGTACAAAGGGGCAAAGAGGGCATAACTACTACAAAGCGGCACAGAGGGCATTACTACTATAAAGGGGGCACAGAGGGCTTTACTAATGTGAAAGGGGGAACAATGGGCATTTCTACTATGGAGAGGGCAAAGAGGACACTACTACTACAAAGGGGCACACAAGGCATTACTACTATAAAGGGGGCACAGAGGGCATTACTACTATAAAGGGGGCACAGAGGGCATTACTACTATGGAAGGGTCAAAGAGGGCATTACTACTATTGTAGTGTCCCACTATGTAATTGTGGGCACTACACAAGGGTCAATTGGGCCATGTTGTTCTCCACCTCCTGTGGAACAGGGCCATTGTATTTTATATGTATTTTTAATGTCATTGTATTCCTGTTATTTATGTGTATTTCCAAGTTACCAGGCCTGTAGGGGTGTAGTACCTCCTCCTAGACGTTAGAGGGAGCTAGGGACCCACTAGTATAAATAGCCAGGTCTAGACAAGAGAGTGTGTGCAGAGTCAGTGAGAGCTGTGGATTCCTGAAGTCAGTGAGCACCCTAGGCAGAGGGTAGCTGGGATCCAGCCTCTGATATGCAGCTAGATAGCCCAGGCTTCTAGTTGCCACCAGGAGAAGGGCCTACCTCCTGAGAAACAAGTTCCCACAACAGAGCAGAGCTAGTATTCCAGCCAGACAAGAAAGCTGAAGGGCAGAAGGATATATTGTAAAGCAAGGATATATACCTGAGGAAGTTTTCCTAACCAAGGATAAAGCCAACAATAGGGCATACGAGGCTTGGGATAAAGACAGACAGGATTTCGGAGGAATAGTGCACAGGATTTCTGAGGAGAAGTGCAGCCTGATCTGTTAGTGTGTTAACCCTCTGAGTATCTTGCAAGAACATTGTGCCTACCATTTGTATAAGCCTGCTTGTGACTGCTGCTGTCATATGGAACTGAACCTAAGACTGTAAATAGTTCATTGTTCATTGTTCAAAATAATAGCAGTCAGACATCACCAACCTGATCAATCACTTTTTTGGTAGAAATGATATTTCTACAGGGCAAATAATTTACTAGCAGGTGTAGTAGAGTAATATAAACCTGCTGCTGATTCTCTGTAATTTAATCACCTATTGAAAGGGGCCTGTTCAAAATAATAGCAATGTGGAGTTCAATTAGTGAGGTAATTTATTCTTTGAAAAAAAGGTGGCAATTATTGCCTTTATTTAAAGGAAGCAAGACAGCAAATGTTGTACATGCTGGTTACAGTGCATTTCTCTCTGAAATTCTGAGGGAAATGGGTTGTTCCAGACATTGTTCAGAAGAACAGCGTACTTTGATTATAAAGTTGATTGGAGAGAGGACAACATATAACGAAGTGCAGAAAATGATAGGCTGCTCAGCTAAAATGATCGCAAATGCTTTAAAATGGCAATCAAAACCTGAAAGACGTGGAAGAAAGCAAAAAACTACCATTCGAATGGATAGAAGAATAGCCAAAATGGCAAGGACTCAGCCAACAATCAGCTCCAGGAAGATCAAAGAAGGTCTAAAGTTACCTGTGAGAATTGTTACAATGAGAAGACGCCTATGTGAAGCCAAGCTATCTGCAAGAAGCCCCCGCAAAGTCCCACTGTTGAAAAAAAGACATGTGCTGAAGAGGTTACAATTTGCCAAAGAGCACATTGACTGGCCTAAAGAGACATTTTGTGGACTGATGAAAGTAAGATTGTTCTTTTTGGGTCTAGTGGCAGGAGACAGTTTGTCAGATGACCCCCAAACATTGAATTCAAGCCACAGTACACTTCACAGTGAAGCATGGTGGCACAAGCATCATGATATGGGGATGTTTCTCATTGTTTTGACCAGCAAACTGAATAAGGAGATTGTCATCCCTTCTAAAATTTGGTGTCACCGCCAGGCATTGTATAATAGTCTCCCTGAAATCCAGGAGTTGGAGTTGTTTCTCAGATGAATTCTTTACATCTTCAGGAAAAGAAGGGAGGACGATTTCTTGGTCTCTATGAAAATCTGTGACGACTTTCGGAACAAAACCCGGATCCAGTTTCAAAACTATCCTGTCCGGAAAGACAGAGAGATACGGCTCTTGGCAGGAGAGAGCCTGAATCTCTCCCAGGCGTCTAGCTGATGTTATAGCTATTAAGAACGCCGCTTTGAAAGTAAGATGTTTAATTGAAATGTCCTGTAAGGGAGTAAATGGAGATTTCATTAGACCTTTCAAGACCAGGTTTAAATCCCACTGGGGAGTCCTTGGGGTTATAGATGATCTTAGTCTAGAAGCAGCTCTTACAAATCTTCTTATCTACCTATGGCTCTCTAGATCTGTATCATAGCATGCCCCGAAAGCGGATATCTGTACCTTTAGTGTACTGGGTCTGAGGCCCATATCCTGCCCCCTCTGGAGATAATCTAAAATCTTCTCGATACTTGGGGGAGAATTTATTGGTGAATCTTGTCCCAGCCAACTGCAGTATTTTCTCCAGATTTTGAGATAGATTGCTAAAGTAACTCTTTTTCTGCTGGAGAATTAATAACCTTTTCTGAAAGACTTTTACTCTTTAACTCCCTAAGGACGCAGGGCGTACCGGTACGCCCTATTTCCCGAGTCCTTAAGGACTCAGGACGTACCGGTACGTCCTAACTTTAAATCGTTATGCCGGCGCCGCAGGGGTTAATCGGAACAGGATGTCGGCTGAAATCATTCAGCCGGCATCCTGTCACAACGTCAGGGGGGGTCATGTGACCCCCCCGTATCGGCGATCGCCGAAAACCGCAGGTCAATTCAGACCTGCGGTTTGCTGTGCTTTCTGCAGTTTCTGATCCCCGCGGGATGAACCGCGGGGATCAGAAACTTAAGTGTCCCTAAAATAAAGATTTTCCACCCCCCCTGCACCCCTGCATGATTTTTTGCCGGCGGGTGGTGCAGGGGGGGGGAGTTGTGGGCGGTGCGGGAGGCCTCCCCTTGAATAATCGTTGGTGGTTAGTGGGTATACCAGGGTGCCAGCACATTGCTGACACCCTGGTATAAACAGCTGACATCGGTGATGCGATGTCAGCCGTTTAACCCTTTCCATATCGCGGTCTGTACGGACCGCTGTATGGAAAAAGTTAACAGTAAGAGGGAGCTCCCTCCCTCTCCCATCGGGGGACTGCTGTGCCTTTGCAGCCCCCCGATGGAGAGGGAGAGAGCCCCCAGACAGCCCCCCGACAGCCCCGTCCTTACCCTTCCCCGTCTGCGAAGTTCTGACCAGTACTGAGCAGACGGGGAAGGTTCCCATGGCAACAGCACGCCGTCTCAGGCATCCTGCTGTCCATGGTGCTGAACAGATCTGTGCTAAAGGCAGAGATCTGTTCAGACAAAGTGTAAGTAAAATACAGTACAAAACACTATATGGTGTACTGTACTGTATTATACAGACATCTGACCCATTGGATCTTCAAGAACCAAGTGGGTCTGGGTAAAAAAAAAAGTGAAAAAAAATGAAGAAAAAGTAAAAATCAAAAAACACATTTATCACTGATTAAAAATGAAAAAAATTAAATTCCCTACACATGTTTGGTATCGCCGCGTCCGTAACGACCTGATCTATAAAACGGTCATATTACTTTCCCCGCACGGTGAACGCCATAAAAATAAAAAAATAAAAACTATTAGAAAATTGAAATTTTGCCCACCTTACTTCCCAAAAAAGGTAATAAAAGTGATCAAAAAAGTCGCATGTACGCCAAAATAGTACCAATTAAACCGTCATATCATCCCGCAAAAATCATACCCTACCCAAGATAATCGCCCAAAAACTGAAAAAACTTGGGCTCTTAGACTATGGAAACACTAAAACATGATTTTTTTGTTTCAAAAATGAAATCATTGTGTAAAACTTAAATAAATAAAAAAAAGTATATATATTAGGTATCGCCGCGTCCGTATCGACTAGCTCTATAAAAATATCACATGACCTAACCCCTCAGGTGACCACCGTAAAAAAATAAAAATAAAAACGGTGTAAAAAAAGCAATTTTTTGTCATCTTACGTCACAAAAAGTGAAATAGCAAGCGATCAAAAAGTCATATGCACCCTAAAATAGTGCCAATCAAACCGTCATCTCATCCCGCAAAAAATGAGACCTTACTTAAGATAATCTCCCAAAAACTGAAAAAACTATGGCTCTTAGACTATGGAGACACTAAAACATTTTTTTAGTTTTAAAAATGAAATCATTGTGTAAAACTTACATAAATAAAAAAAATTGTATACATATTAGGTATCGTCGCGTCCGAGACAACCTTCTCTATAAAATGACCACATGATCTAACCTGTCAGATGAATGTTGTAAATAACAAAAAAAAAAACGTGCCAAAAAATCTATTTCTTGTTACCTTGCCGCACAAAAAAGTGTAATATAGAGCAACCAAAAATCATATGTACCCTAAACTAGTACCAACAAAACTGCCACCCTATCTCGTAGTTTCTAAAATGGGGTCACTTTTTTTGGAGTTTCTAATGGGACATGGTGTCAAAAAACCAGTCCAGCAAAATCTGCCTTCCAAAAACCGTATGGCATGCCTTTCCTTCTGCGCCCTGCCCTGTGCCCGTACAGTGGTTTACGACCACATATGGGGTGTTTCTGTAAACTACAGAATCAGGGCCATAAATATTGAGTTTTGTTTGGCTGTTAACCCTTGCTTTGCTAGTGGAAAAAAAATATTAAAATGGAAAATCTGCCAAAAAAGTGAAATTTTGAAATTGTATCTCTATTTTCCATTAAATCTTGTGCAACACCTAAAGGGTTAACAATGTTTGTAAAATCAGTTTTGAATACCTTGAGGGGTGTAGTTTCTTAGATGGGGTCACTTTTCTGTAGTTTCTACTCTAGGGGTGCATCAGGGGGGCTTCAAATGGGACATGGTGTAAAAAAAACAGTCCAGCAAAATCTGGCTTCAAAAAACCAAACGGCGCACCTTTCACTCTACGCCCTGCTGTGTGGCCGTACAGTAGTTTACGGCCACATATGGGGTGTTTCTGTAAACGTCAGAGTCAGGGCAATAAAGATACAGTCTTGTTTGGCTGTTAACCCTTGCTTTGCTAGTGAAAAAAATGGGTTAAAATGGAAAATTAGGCAAAAACATGAAATTCTCAAATTTCATCCCCATTTGCCAATAACTCTTGTGCAGCACCTAAAGGGTTAATGAAGTTTGTAAAATCAGTTTTGAATACCTTGAGGGGTGTAGTTTATAGAATGGGGTCATTTTTTGGCGGTTTCTATTATGTAAGCCTCGCAAAGTGACTTCAGACCTGTAGTGGTCCCTAAAAATAGCTTTTTTGTAAATTTCTGAAAAATTTCAAGATTTGCTTCTAAACTTCTAAGCCTTGTAACATCCCCAAAAAATAAAATATAATTCCCAAAATGCTACAAACATGAAGTAGACATATGGGGAATGTAAAGTCATCACAATTTTTGGGGGTATTACTATGTATTACAGAAGTAGAGAAACTGAAACTTTGAAATTTGCACATTTTTCAAAATTTTTGGTAAATATGGTATTTTTTTATGCAAAAAAAATTTACTTTTTTGACCCAATTTTAGCAGTGTCATGAAGTACAATATGTGCCGAAAAAACTATCTCACCTTAAGGTGAAATAGGGCTGAGTCCATAAGGGGTTAAAGGGAACCTGTCACCGGGATTTTTTGTATAGAGCTGAGGACATGGGTTGCTAGATGGCCGCTAGCACATCCGCAATACCCAGTCCCCATAGCTCTGTGTGCTTTTATTCTTTTATTGTGTAAAAATTATTTTTTTTATACATATGCAAATTAACCTGAGATGAGTCCTGTCCCTGACTCATCTCAGGTACAGGACTCATCTCAGGTTAATTTGCATATGTATCAAATAGGTTTTTTTTACACAATAAAAGCACACAGAGCTATGTGCTAGCGGCCATCTAGCAACTCATGTCCTCAGCTCTATACAAAAAATCCTGGTGACAGGTTCCCTTTAAGATCTCGCGTTCAGGATCCATGCTGATAATTTGAACAGGCTGGGAGCTTGGTGTAGGATGGGACCCTGTAATAGAATGTCCTTCTGGAGAGGACATTCCATGGCTCTTCCAGAGCAAATTCCTTTAGGACGGGGAACCAACTTCTCTTCGGCCAATAGGGAACCACCAGTATTATTGTTACAGGATCGGTTATTATCTTCTGCAGTACTCAAGGAATTAGGGCCCAGGGAGGAAAAGCGCAAGCGAAATTCCAGGTCCACCTGACTGAAAAGGCGTCGACTGACCATGGCTCTTCTCTAGGGTTAAGAGAACAAAAGCGCCCCACTTTTGCGTTGTTTTTTGACGCGAATAGGTCTATTTGAGGGACTCCCCATCTTTTGGAAATTTTCTGAAAAATTTATTGATTTAGGGACCACTCCCCTGGGTCTAAAGTTTTCTGCTGAGGTAGTCAGCTTCTGTGTTTTCTGAACCGTTTAGATGGATCGCTGTGACTGAAAGTGCATTTCATTCTGCCCAGAAGAATTTTCTTTCCGCCTGACCCTTTATGTTTGGAGATATTGTGCCCACTTGGTGTTTTAGGTATGCCACAGCTGTTAAATTGTCGGATAATATTTTTAGATGTTTTCCGGACAATAGTTTTTGGGATACTTTTAGACTCTCCCAGACTGCTCTCGACTCTCGGTAGTTTGATGATCTTTGTTTTATTTCGTTTGACCACCTGCCCTGGTAGTTTGAGGAGGCTACCTTTGCTCCCCAGCCCATGCCGCTTGCATCTGTCATGATCTGGACTTCTGGATTTCTCAAACAGGTTACGCCCCTCGACAGATTCTTCTTTTCCGTCCACCAGTTTAAATCTGACTTTACACGTAGGGGGATGGTTATCTTTTTCTCTAGGGAGGGCTGTTTTCTGTCCCACTTCCCTAGTATACAGGATTGAGTTATCCTGGTATTGGCCTGACACCATGCCACTGCGGTGATGCACAAGGTCATCATTCCCAGAAGGCTCATGGCACTGCTGATAGAACACTGACTTTGGAATTGGAAACTCTTTCCCTGAAAGATACCAACTTTTCTTGTGGTAGAGATGACTGGCTAATAGAATTTAGCATCACCCCTAGGAATTTCATTTGAGTAGATGGTGCTAGACAAGACTTTTTCCGATTTATTAACCAGCCCAAATCTGTGAACTTGTGAATCAGGTAATCCGTTTGACTGTATGTTTCTAGTTCTGAGTTGCCTATAATAAGGAAATAGTCTAGGTATGGAAACATTTTTAATCCCTCTGTCCTGGGAGTGGAGATCATTTCCACCACCAATTTTGTGAACACCCTTGGGGTGGAAGATATCCCAAAGGGTAGAGCAGTGAACTGGAAATGATTTACCACAACGGCGTTGTCTATTAATGCAAATCTGAGGTATTTTTGAGAATTTTTGTGTATGGGGACGTGGTAATAGGCGTCTTTTAGATCTATGGACGTCATAAAGGTTCTGTTTTTGATTAAAGGGATAATGGAAGATATAGACTCCATTTAGAATTTTCTGTAGGTAATGGCTTTATTTAAACCTTTTAGATTTATAATGGTACGGGAAGACCCATCTGGTTTTTGAACTAAAAAAAGGTTTGAATAATAACCTTTTCACTTTTCTAGTTCGGGAACTTCTATTACCACGTTTGAGTCTATTAAATCTGCCAAATTTTTTCTAGCACGCTCTGGCTGTGGGAGGTTATCCGGAACTTCTTTGGAGGAGTTGAGGAGAATTCTATCCTGTATCCATTTTCTATGATGCCTAAGGCCCAGGGACTCCAGGTCGTGGATTCCCACTGGGATAGAAAACTTCTCAACCTTCCCCCAACCTTGGCGTCATTGTTTATCGGATTGTTAATTTTGGCGATTGAGGAGGAAACCCCTGCCTTTCCCCCCTTTTGAATAGCTCCACCTCCCCGATTTTCCTTTGCCTCTATAGGATTTGGACTGAGGGTTAAAGGAACAAAAGGGCTTCTTTTTACTCTCCTCAGGGAACCCTTTCTTTTTGTCAGCTGCTTTTTCGAGAATAGAGTCTAAGACCGGTCCGAAAACGTACTCTCCAGAAAAAGCAATAGAGCATAACTTAGAACATCTAAAGCTATCTCCCCCCAAGACTTCATCCATAATGCTCTTCTAGCTAAATTAGAGAGAGCCGCATCTTTAGCTGCAAACCTAACGGACTCAGCTGAGGCATCCGCTAAGAACGCTCTAGCTGACTTAAGAAGAAGAATAGAGTTTAGGATTTTCTCTCTAGGAGTCTTGTTTTTAATATGGTTCTCTAATTCACTGAGCATCAGCCTTCCTTTCCATTGGATCCTGTAGTTGAGAGGAATCCTCAAATGGAAGGGAGGTCTTTTTGAGAACTTTCGCTATCTGGACATGAATCTTTGGTCTTTCATTAAAGATTTTTACTTCAGCTTGATCAAACAGCCTGTTCCTAAACTCCCTAGAGACACCTAATCTCCTTTCTGGATCCGTCCACTCATCCAGAATCATATCTTTAAAATTTTCATTTACTCTGAACACTTTGGATTTCTTTGCTCGAAGTCCTCCAAACATCTCATCCTGGACCATTTCCTCAATGCCCATGGTAGTTCTTACAGTTCCCAATAATTCCTCCATATCCTCAGAAGAGAATTTTTTTTTTTTTACTATCTTCCGCAATTTCTCCCTCTGATAGAACATCAATATCAATGTTCTGTCTAGAGGTGGAAGCCTCCTCGTCCATGTCCTCTGAGTCAGAGGAGGATGAAACTGACATCTTAGACCTTTTCGCAGGTGAAGCAGGAGGAACGGATTTGAGGGAGGCCAGGGAGGATTTTATCTCGTTCTGGATCATAGATTTAACTTCCATAAGGATCGATGGTTGCTCTTCTTTTACAAGCTCATTATTGCAAGACTGACAGAGCTTCTTTTTGTAATTTTCAGGAAGTCTCTTGGTACAAGTTGTACATCTAGAGACTTTGGATTTAATTCTGGGCTCTTTCACTCCCTATAAGAGAGGCGCAACCAGGTATCAGGAGACCATACACATTAGGCATGTCAGCTACATCTCTGTAGTGCACGGTCAGCTTCCACACAGAAAGGGAAGGAGGACCCTGTGCATGTGGAGAGATAACAGGCCCCCACTGGACAAGGACGAGATCTGCTCCCGAATGTCTTCCTCTGCCCAGCTTTAGAAAGAACCGCAGGAGGGCAGAGGGAAGGGGGAAAAAAAACACAACAGGTATTTGAAATAAAAAATCTTCACCTCCCACAGGAGGTCTCTCTGTGAGGTACCCACCAAGGGACAGGAAACACTGAGGGTGAGAGTGGGTTGTGGCCTTTTAAACTCTCTGTAAGAGTGTGTGGAAATGATCAAGTAGCCGCCTTACAAATCTGATCTGACACCTCTCCTTTCTGCCCAGGTAGATGCCACCGCCCGTGGTGAATGGGCTTTCAGATTATCCGGGGGAGATAAACCTGCAGAAACATAAGCAGCAGAAATACCCTGCCTGATCCATCTAGAGAAGATATCTCCCCTCACTTTATCCCCTTTATTTGGCCCCGACACCTGAATAAAGAGTCTATCAGATTTCCTGAAGTCTTTAGTCCTGTCTATGTACTCCAGAACACATCTGCGTCCATCCAACATATGAAATTTCCTTTCTCTGTCAGAAGAGGGATTAGCACAGAAATAGGGCAGCACAACCTCTTAGGACATATGGAAGGTGTCGACCACTTTGGGTAGAAATGCTGGATCCGGCATAAGGATAATTCTGACCTCTAAAAACTAGGTATAGGCCTCCCTAACGGATAAGGCTGCTAACTCCCCTACCCTACGTGCTGATGTTATTGCAACTAACAGGGCAGTTTTCTGAGCCAACACATTAAGGGGTATATCAGATAAAGGTTTAAAGGGAACTATACATACGGACTGGAGAACAATTGAAAGGTCCCAAGATTGAGAACGCATTGGTACGGATAACTGCAGTCTCTTGGCAGACTTAGGGAAGCTGATGATCCAGGGATGATCAGCAATGTTCTGGCCAAACAATGCCCCTAAGGCTGACACATAAACTTTGAGTGTGGCCCCTTTTAACCCCTTCTCGAGACCTTTCTGCAGAAAGTCCAAGATGTCCGCCATGTTAGGTCTGTCTAGGTCAAGGGAAGCAAGATTTATCATAGAATTTTTTTTTTTCGTAAAGTAAATTTTAGACGTAACATCTTTCTTACTGGCTTGTAAGGTGGAGATAACAGAATCAGACAAGCCTTTAGCCTTTAAAGTCAACCTCTCAAAAGTCAAGCAGTCAAATGGAGATTTCGTACCTCTGGATGACATATTGGGCCCTGCATGAGTAGATTGGGAAGCTCCGGAAGGACCAAGGGATCCCCCAGAGACATGACCCTCAGACAGGAGAACTAAGCCCTCCGCGGCCAGAAGGGAGCCACCAGGATGACTCTTGCTCTCTCTTCCTTTATCTTTTTGATTACCCTGGAAATAAGTGCCAGCAGGGGAAAGGCGTACGCTAGGTCCCAATCCCAACTTTGAGATAGAGCGTCCACTGCTAGAGGCCTGTCTGCTGGCGATAGGGAGTACAAATTGCTGACCTGTCTGTTAATCCTTGTTGCAAAAAGATCCACTTGAGGCCTGCCCAATAAGGCCGAGATCTTCCGGAACACTTCTGGATTTAACTGCCACTCTCCTTGACGGATCAGATGTCTACTGAGGTAGTCAACCTGAAGTTCAGATCTCCTTTTAAGTGGGTCGCTGATATTGAGTTTAGCTGGGATTCTGCCAGAGAGAAAAACTGAAAAGACGACGACATTAGACTTGGACACCTGGTAGTTCCTTGTCTGTTGATCAGGGATACTGTAGTGTTATTATCGGACAAAATCCTTCCATCTTTTCCCTGGACAGAAGGGGCTAAGGACTGAAGGGCCCTAAAAACTGTAAGGGTTTATTTGTAATTTGAGGATCTAGCTTGAACCTCAGGTTCCCAGGACCCCTGGCAATCTAAACTGCCCATGTGCGCCCCCCAACCATAGGGGCTAGCATCTGTGGTTATTGCCACTGAACACTGGGGGCTCCAATCAAGACCCCTGGATACATTATCTTCCTGTAACAAATCTAAGGACAAGATTACATCATTAGACAACCTAATTTCCCTATCCAGGTATAACTTAGTACCAACCCAGGTATTTAACAATTCTAATTGCAATCTCCTAGAATGCAGCTGACCCCATGGAACCGCAGGGAAAGCGGCGGTAAAAAGACCCAACAGAGACATCCCTTTTCTAATAGTAATAACGGGGGCAGAGGAAACTTCCTGAATTACAGTAAAGAAAAAATCTTTTCAATTTTCTGCCTGGGAAGTAAGGACTTCTGAACCGCAGAATCAAATAAGATTCCCCAAAAAACCTTTTGATTTGTAGGGAGAGGAGAAGATTTTTCCCAGTTGATTACCCAACCCAGCTTTTCTACAATTCCCTGGGCATGAACTAGGAAATGTTGTACCTTTTCCTTGGATTCTGCCACCAGCAAAAAATCGTCCAAGTACGGGATAAAGATGGCGTCTCCTTCCCTGATGTGATCCACCATCTCGGCTATGATCTTTGTGAAGACTTTTGGAGCTACAGCAATCCCAAATGGCAGGGCACAATATTGTAAGTGCATCAGACGGGAATTTATCTGAACTGCTAACCTCAGAAGCCTTTGGAAGTCTTTGTGGATGGGTACATGGAAATAAGCATCTCTTAAGTTTAGAGACGCCATATAACGGTCCTTTGTCAATAGATTTATTGCTGACTTTAGGGACTCCATTTTGAACGGATGGTAAACAAGAAACGGATTCAGAGGTTTCAGGTTTATAACGACTCTGAACGTTCCATTTGGGTGTTTTTTTACAAGGAAAAGAATGGAATAAAACCCATGACCTATTTCCTCTACTGGAACTGAAACCAGAACCCCCTTTTCTATCAGGGACAAAACCTCAGACGCCAAAGAAGACTGACCTGAGGGCCCAGAAGAGCATTTTGTGACTATGTAACGGGTAGGTGGCAGACTGATGAACTCGAGCCGGAGACCCTCTTTTATGGTCTCTAGAACCCACGAACTTCCTGCTATCAACTGCCACTCTGCAAAGAAGTTTTTCAGTCTGCCACCCATCTGCAAGACCCAGTCATTGGGAACTGGGTTTCTTGAAGGTGGAGGAGGGTTGGTTGAACATAAGGCCACTACCTTTATGGGACCCCCTCCATCTGTTGCCTGCTCGGCCTCTGCCTCTAGCCTGACCCCCCCCCCCCCCTTCCCTTAGCACAAAAGGGCTGATACTGTCTAGAGGACTGCGGGACAGGGAATCCTTTCTTTTTATCTCCTGCTTTTTTCAATAGATCAGTGAGTACGGAACCAAAAAGGAACCCGCCCTCACATGGGATAGAGCATACTTTATTCTTGGAACTGAGATCCCTTGACCAGCTCTTCACCCAGAGAGCTCTCCTAGCAGAGTTTGTTAAGACCGCAGCCCTAACTGACAGTCTCAAGGTATCAGATGAGGAATCTGCCAAAAAAGCGCTGCCTTCTTAATTTCAGGGAGGGAGGCCAACAGCTGATCCCCAGGCACATTATTTTGGATGTCGGTTGAGAGCTGATCAATCCACAACATCAAGTACCTGCTATGCTTGGTTTAAGAGCTGCCCCACCGGTCTCCAAAGCTCTCTAAAGGAACCCTTCCTCCTTCTTATCCATGGGCTCTTATCCATGGGCAAGGAACCCTTTCTAGAAATTTTGGCTATAGCCACATCAATTTTACGCGGACGATCCCAAGTTTTGGTCTCCATCTCATCAAAGGGATATTTCCTTTTGATGGCCCTGGGGATCAACGACTTCCTGTCTGGGTTCTCTCATTCTGATTTAATAAGCTGGGACACAGTCCGGTGAATAGGAAAATATGTTCCTTTTCTTTATTTCGAGTGCTTCAAACATGATGTCCTGCAGAGACCTCTGTTCCCTAGCCTCTTCTAGCCCCATAGCTGATCTTACTGCCTTGACCACCTGATCCGTATCGTCACACTGAAATAACGGCCTTCCTGATAAATCATCCTCAGACCCATCAGACCCCTCTTTTGAGTCTGAAAAAAACATAATTAACCTGTCGTCTTCAACGTCAGATGGTACTGCGACAAAGGGAGAAACCGCCGGCTGAGGTGTAGATGTTACAGGCGTTGACCGTAAACCTCTTAAGGAGGCCTCCACCTGATTTTTGACCATCTCCTGTAACTGCAGCAGCAGTGAAGGAGTTTCTTGTGCCATAATGTTATTAGTACAACTGATCCATTTAGGTTTGCTATAGTCAAAAGCAAGACTGACTCCGCACATGGCGCACTCCTTACTTCTAGACCTTTTAGATTTTCTGGAAACTTCGTCTGTAGATGGGACCATGGAATAAGATTCCGAGTGAACCATCTTGGAGCTCGTGTCCTCGCTGGAAGCACTCATTTTAGACACAGCGCCCCCTCCAAGAAGCAGATCACATCTAATGGCTGTTCACTTCACACACGGAGGCCGACTGCAGCAAAAGGACTTACTTTTATATCTGCCACTGAGAGCCCCGGGAGACACGGCGTCTGACGTCATAATTCTGCACTGGCATCATCCCCCCTCCTCCCATCCATCATCATGTGACTCCAACCCCACCTCCAGATGCCCGTGACCACGCCAAAGCTCCGGGCCCTCTCCTAACTCCACCTGCCTCCAGTTTCTCACCGGAGCCCCATCTGAAAACAGATGAGCTTACCTTAACTGCCGCGGTCTCCCTCGGAATCACGCGCGGGCCGCGGCGGTGGAAAGGAGCGGCCAGAGGGGGCGGGACGCGGGCGGCAAGTACCAGGACCTGCTGCTGGGGGTGAAGGAACCAACTCCACACCGGGAGCCATACGGGGGACCCAGCCACCCTTAACCACAGGGATTTCCTGCCTCCCAGGTCCCCAGCCATATACTCAACACAGCCACCATGCTATGGCTCACTCCAGGCTTCCTAGGGACAGGAAACCACTGATGTATAGAAGGGAAGTACTTCCTTTTGTACTTTAGGTTTCCTGTCCCTAGAGGAGGAGTCCATCTCTCTGGTGGTGCTGTCGTGACATGGGGAAAAAAACATTTCCGTTTAGTCCTCATGCATTCTGAATGGAAAGAGATCAGAATGTCTTCCGTTCCATCAGCATTCAAAGCTGCGGTTTTGTGGCCGGACATAAAAATGGAAAAAAACGGATCCGGCACTGAAAACAATGTAAGTCAATGGTGACAGATCAGTTTGTTTTTAGAAGCTTAAAAAGCCGAATCTGTTACCAATTAGCTTTCAATGTATTTAGTGACGGATCCGTTTTGATTTTACACAACCACATCCCAACAGAATGGATGCACCCTGATGTGCAAAATCAAAACGGATCCATTTAATTCCGGTATTGAGATCCTCTGCCAGAACGCAAGTTTGAAAGTAGCCTAATAAATGTATTTATCTAAAATGGTGCTGCATATCACAAAGAGTAGATGCATTCAAATAGAAAAAATAAACGTGACAATGAACCAAAGGAACTTCTCAACAGCAAGGCACGATTCACTACAATATCCAGTCAATAGTTCAGTGGTCTATTATATACCCCATGGATGAACTGTAATTTGCTGATGCTTGAAAGTAATCACTGAATCGTGTTGCATATTCACATGGTGCCAACCTTCAAATCAACACTAGATGGCAGTAAATGATAGACAAAATTGTCATCTTATTAAAACATTGTTTGACCCTTTATTCTAAATTTAATTTTTTATCTTCTAAATTTGTATAGTGAGATACATTTGGTAGTACTTATAAATGAAAAAATGTAGATCTGTTCCTCAATCTTGGTAAAAAGCTTAACCATCTAAGGCATGAGTTAATGAAATTGCTACCAAAATATTTTAGAAAACATCTCTTACTGTACATGTAGTGTATTATCAGTACTTCAGCGCCCTTGCACGCATGATTTTGCTATGGCGTTATTTGCTCACAAAAAATAATAATCCATACCACATTAGTTTTTTATGGCATTTTTATTAGTGTTTTTCCCTTACAGTAATGTCAAAATTTCAGAAAACTGCCAAAAGCTTCAACATGCTGCAATAAAAAAAAAAAAAAAAAACTCCAGAGAACTCAAAAAGTCACATAATTAAGAAAAAACACTGGTAGCAAAAAAATAAAATAAAACAAAGATTCTATGTCCTGTCAGATGCTTCAAGTGAATGTGTCCGCTTCCGCAGATGGCGGGCAGACGGTCGGTGCATGTGCATTGCGGAACACAATTTGTGGTCTGCAACACTGGCAAGGCAGGCACGTGGCCGTGTGCATGAGGCCTTAAGCCTCATTCAAATCCGTGAGAAGGTGGTCAGTGATGCATCTGTGAAGAATCCGTATTTGGTCCGTGTGTCCGTTTTTTTGGCTTTCCATGTGCCATCCGTGTTTCACTGACACTGCACAGCTGAAGAATAATTTTCAAAAGCATCTCTTCCTAATGGTCTGTGAAACATGGATGCAACACGGTAAGGCCTCTTTCAGACGGGCATCCCGGATTTTCTCCGGATGCAGGTGCAATGCGTTTTGCACACACGTGATAAAAAACTGAATGTGGTGCCCACACTGAAGTTCGGGTTTGGGTTAGGTGTTCTGTAGATTTTATTATTTTTCCTTATAACATGGTTGTAAGGGAAAATAATATCATTCTTAATACAGAATGCTTACAAAAATGTCGATTGAGGGATTAAAAAATAAAAAAATGTACTCACCTTATCCACTTGATGACGTCACCACGTGGTGAGCTCGATTACGTCAAAGGTCCTTTTGCAGGTCCGGAAAGAAGAAGACGATGATGGCTGCGTGATCAAGTGGATGAGGTGAGTTAAGTTTTTTATTTTTTAACCCCTCAAATCGACATTTTTGTAAGCATTCTGTATTAAGAATGCTATTATTTTCCCCTATAACCATGTTATAAGGTAAAATAATACAGTGAATTTACTTTAATGGGGTCCGGGGTTGCTCATCCCTATAATCTCCTAGCAACCATGCGTGAAAATCGCACCGCATCTGCACTTGCTTGCAGATGCTTGCGATTTTCACGCAGCCCTATTCATTTCTATGGGGCCAGCGTTGCGTGAAAAACGCACAATATAGAACATGCAGCGATTTTCACGCAACGCACAAGTGATGCGTGAAAATCACTGCTCATCTGCACGGCCTCATTGAAGTGAATGGGTCCGGATTCAGTGCGGGTGCCATGCGTTCACCTCACACATTGCACCCACACGGAAAACTCGCCCGTGTGAAAGGGGCCTAACAGACAAGCTGTGCAACCTGTGCAAGCAATTATGGTAACATGTCGCTTGCAAGAGCTCCAAAAGCTATTCATTGTACAGACTGATTAGATTAAACACCAACAAACACTGAAGGAAAAAAACTCTTTTCAATTAATGTTTGACTACCACCAGTGAAAGAATAAATGCTACTTTAGTAAGGATATGTGCACATCATTGCTAGGATTCTGGCATTCTGTTCCTGCATAGGAACAAAATAACGGAACCTCTGAATCTGGCATATGCCGGACACTGTTGGCCCCTGACCGATCCCATTCACTATAATGGTGCATATTGGGTATCCAGCGTGAATAGCAGCATTTTGCTGGAAAAAATTCCCCTGCATGTTGGAACGTCGGCCTTAAGGCCTCATTCAGATGACCGTATTCATTTCAATGGGGCTGCAAAAGATGCACACTGAGTGCTGTCCGCATCCGTACTTCCATTCTGCGGCCCCTCAAAAAAGATAGAACATGTCCTATTCTTATCCGCAATTGCGGACAGGAATAGGAATTTCTATCACAGGGCTGGCTGTGGTATGCGCGGCCGTGGTGTGCACAAGACACGTGGCCGGTATTTGTGTTTTGCGGATCTGCAATTTGCTTAAATAACATACGGTCATCTGAATGAGCCCTAAAGCTGCGTTCTCATAAACAAAATTTCAGTGTCTACTATAAAAAAAATTGTGAAAAAAAAGAGCACCATGAAATGTTTTTTCACAAAAAAAGTGTAATGCAGCAGGTCTCAATCCACTGTGCCATTGAATAGATTTGGTTTGGGTTATGCCTGAGGGCATTGTTAAGATGCACACTCTTTCACCCCTGTATGGAGATCTGTACGTCACTGTAAGAGCCACCTGGCCGCTATTACTAGGATTAGTATCCGTTCAGAGGCTGCTGATCCAGACAGGTCAAAAAACACTGGGATTTCCCACTAAGGGGTCAGGCCAAAGAGTGTTCAGAGGGCAAGCCCAGGTCAGGACAGGCAGAGTTCTGCCTACACAGAAACTGAAGACCTGCAGTAGTGGATGACCACCAATGGTTTGAGATGTGAAACGTAGAAGTAAATAGGAATACTCAGAGAAGGTGGAAGACATAATTTGTAACAAGCAGGGATGATCTGTTTCAAGACCTAAAAAGGACCCAAAGATTGAGTAATGAACTTGTAGGAGGGTACCCTCCGACGGATGTTTCTGGAGGACAGCCAGAGTTTCAGTTTCTTGGTGAGAAATGTGGTGGCGACCTGCATCAGCAGTCATTAGATCTCTTCATGTGAGTAGTCCCCTAGATCAGGGAAGATTTAGTCTTCTGCCACATCTGAAGGAGGTCCTTGAGGGTAGAAGCGGGTAGCTGTCACCTCAGAGGAAACTGGAACAGGAAGTGAAATCCGCAGATGTTGTCCATATACAATGTAAAATGGAGAATTAACAGCAGATTAACCTGATTGATTATTATACTGTAAGAGAATTTGGCCCAGGGAAGCAAAAGTACCAAGTCTCCATGGTGAGACAAAATGAAATGGCGCATATAATTCTCCATCACTAGGTTAATATGTTTTACCTGCTTACTGGACTAAGAATGATGTGTGGACAAGAAATCCAACTTGACATTCAGCAGTCTACATAGGGACTTCCAGAAACTGGATGTTTATTTTAACTCCCCGACCAGAGACAATGTGCTGGGTCAAATTATGCAGACAGAAAATGTGCTTGATGAAAAGCTTGGCAAGATGAATGGCAACATGAACACCAGTTAGAGAAGCAAAATGAGCCATTTTGGAGAAATGGTCCACAACTACAGAGATCACAGTACAACCAGAGGATGGAGGCAGATCAATCCATTGCAATATGTTGCCGTGGAGAATTGGGCAAAGGGAGCAGAAGATTGCAGATCTTTGCCGAAAGGATTTGTTTTGTGCTCTTGTGGCACAAGGGGCAACAATATTATGGATGTCGCGGGAAAGCATAGGCCTCCAATAATGTCCGGAAATTAACCTCTTCACAACCCCTGATGTAATAATACTTCAGCAGGGGGCAAAAGATGTATGAAGCAGGACCACAAGCTAATCCGCTCCATACTCAGCAGGTGCTGCTATGAAGTATAGCTAAAACCCAGCCATAATGACCAGGATCAGATCGGATGCTATAACAGCCTGGTCCTTGTGAAGACTCCCAGGTCTATGATTTGTAACTGCATAAAAATATCTCATGTCAATAAATGTTAATATTTATTGTGAGCAATGAATGCCGTAATGGAAAAAATGGCTAATTAGCCTTTTTTTTTTTTTATAAAAAAAAGTTGTGGCCCTTGGAAAGCAGGTAGGAAAAAACAAAAGCAAAAAAATAAAAATGGTTGGGTCTGGAAGGGGTTAAGTTCAATGTCTTGCAGACTCCTGGGTGACCAGCAATATTAGATTTATGTCTTCAAGCAAGAATTTTTCTCCTGTTGGCTGTAGGAACAAATGATTTCTCTTAAGGAAGGTCTTTAAGCATGACAGGAGCAACAGATATAATTCAGGCTGGATCAATAATATGGTTCAACTGGATCAACACAGCCTACCATTAACAAAGATGTACCTCCTAGATATGTATATCAACTAAAGAGAATCGGTACTAAGTAGTATCCGATAAAATAAATTTTATTTATAACATAAAAGAACATACAAAGACAAACACTTATATGTAGAGACCATACAGGGTGCCTGCATGAGCAGTCCACAAAAAACACTGTTGTCAATATAATAGCAATCACTATAAAGCCAGGAGTCTCTGTCTAGGAAATCTGTGTGAAGATATCCGGGCCAGCATATAAATATAAAAGCTGTCTCCGGCTATAGACACAACTGCCTACACTGAAAATGCATCTGGCATGGATATAAATGGTATGTGTAACAATCATATGCTCCGGCCGTTGCCATATAAACAATTAAAGCGTATCACAGTGATACTGCAGTCCATAATCGATCCGGTCAAAGTCTCTTTCTTACCCAATATCCAGTGATGTGTGAGTGGGCTGTCTCTGCTTGGCGTACTCCTCGACGTACGTTTCGCTAATGCTTCATCAGGAGGATCAATAATATGCTGAGGCTCAATTCCTTGGTCTTTTGGGTCAGACAAGAGTGGGCATTCGCCTTGAAGTTCTTCTCTGCAGAATGAAAGTGAAGAACAAAATTAAAACGAGCAAGGAATAGACACTACCTGGCTTGATGAAAATTGAGCAGTCTGGAGGTAGGTCAAGGAGGAGGAGCTGGGTGTTTCTCTTTCCTGCAGAGAGAGGAGGAGCTGTATGTGCCTGAGGAGCTGGAAATTAAAAAGTGTAGTACATTTATTTGAAAAAAATGCTAAAATATAAAAATTAAAACCATCCCCTTTCCCAATTTTAGTGAAACTAAGTGTAGAGGAGACAAGCCCCAGAACGCATTGTCTTGTGAGCATAGGGAGAGATGTGGCAAGCGCTCATGCGCTAGGGACAGTGTTGCTGAAAACGATTAATAGAAGAATATTGGAGAGGGAGAGTGATAAAAGGGAGTTTTGCTTATTGGAAAATGGAGATTTATACCAATCTCCACCTTCCTTCCCTTTTAATACCATTCCTAAGCTGTTACCTTTGTTTCCTTTATAACCCAGTTATTCTGTGTATTATATACACCACCTTCAGTTCTTCATACACCCCAGGACTAACATACTATCCTCGCAGATTCTTATATATAAAAATACTTTACTGGTAACATACAGGTGACAAAGCAATGGACATTACATAAAGATACAGATACTACAAATACAACACATTACATAGAATACACCACCACACACAGCTGCCTCCGGTCCTGCCCTCTCTGGATGCTAAGCAATGTGGCTAATAATGTGTATGTACTGTATATGCAATATATCCAGAGTCCACCAATATACCGTCTACTGCAGGCATGGCCAACCTGCTGCTCTCCAGCTGTTGTAAAACTACAACTCCCACTATGCCCTGCTGTAGGCTGATAGCTGTGGACTGTCCGGGCATGATGGGAGTTGTAGTTTTGCAACAGCTGGAGAGCCTCAGGTTGGCCATCCCTGGTCTACTGGATCTACACTTCTACCCAACTCACATCCAGTACCTGACCATTAGTACATATACATATAGAGACTCATGCATAAATAGCATATATAATCTACACGTTATTAAACACGTGTAGTGATGGACAAACATCGGCCGAAACGGTTCACGAACGCGCAATTAAATGTTCGCGAACCGTGCGTTTGCGGCGACCCCCATTGACTTTAATGGCAGGTGAAACTGAAAAACCTTCAGGTCATATTTTCAGCCATCAAATACTTACTAGAAGTGCACAAATAGTCCCACAACATGGACAGTGACATACCAGAGGGGGATCATTGGCAAAAATTCCCACAAAAAATATGTTTTTTAATCAGGGGCCATTTTTATGCGTCTTAAAGGGAAACTCTCAAAAATATGCCCTGCTGGAGCCTAGAAATTTTTTATTTTAGGCCACAGGAGTACAGGTCCCAAAAATTAGGCATTCACCTGACAGAAAAGAACTTGTGATGATGTGGCTGGAGGTAAATTAGGCAGTCACTGGATAATATTTTTACTGTAGGCCACTGGAGTAGAGGCCCCAAAAATGAGGCATTCACCTGACAGAAAAGGCCTTTTATGCTGCTTTATAAACATAGGACACAGACCATTCTTTGTTCTGGGTGGTGGTGGATATGTGTGGGCTTGCATGAAGAAAATCAATTACACGTGGTCGTCACAGGTGTAGAATTCCTCAGAGATCCATGCCTCATTCATTTAAAAAAATGTGAGGTAGTCCACACTGTTGTGCGCTTATCGGTCACGATCCCCCCTGCTGCGCTGAATGTCCTTTCGGACAGGACACTCGACGAGGGGCAAGCCAAGAGTTCCATAGCAAATTGTGCCAGCTCTGGCCACGGGTCAAGCCTGCACACCCAGTAGTCCAGGGGTTCCTCACTTCTCAGAGCGTCCACATCGGCTGTTAACGCGATGTAGTCGGACACTTGTCAGTCTAGGCGTTCCCTGAGGCTGGATCCAGAGGGCGGCTGTCGATGGGTTGGTTGAAAGAATGATCTCATATCCAAAGTGAACATAAAGTAAGTTAACCACCAGCGCTAAATACACAAAGCAAGCAGCAGTGTCTACACAGCTCCGTAATAACTGCCACAGAAAACCTAAAGGGTTTCTGTCACCCCACAAAACTCATTTTTATTTTTTTGGATAGTTAGATTCCTTATAGCGCGATATAGGAGAATATAATAGTCTTACTTACTTTCATGCGGCCGATTCTTTAGAAAACGAAGTTTTATAATATGTAAATCAGGGCTCTACCAGCAAGTAGGGCGTCTACTTGCTGGTAGCCGCAGCAGAAATCCGCCCCCTCGCCGTGTTGATTGACAGGGCCAGCCGTGATCTCCTCCTCCGGCTGGCCCTGTCAGTATTTCAAAAATCGCGCGCCTCTGGTCATTCGGCGCAGGCGCTCTGAGATGAGGAGGCGCGTCTCCTCAGCACTCCCTCAGTGCGCCTGCGCCGATGACGTCTTCTCTTTCGGTGATGTCATCGGCGCAGGCTCACTGAGGGAGTGCTGAGGAGACGAGCCTCCTCATCTCAGAGCGCCTGCGCCGAATGACCAGAGGCGCGCGATTTTTGAAATACTGACAGGGCCGGCCGGAGGAGGAGATCACGGCTGGCCCTGTCAATCAACACGGCGAGGGGGCGGATTTCTGCTGCGGCTACCAGCAAGTAGACGCCCTACTTGCTGGTAGAGCCCTGATTTACATATTATAAAACTTCGTTTTCTAAAGAATCGGCCGCATGAAAGTAAGTAAGACTATTATATTCTCCTATATCGCGCTATAAGGAATCTAACTATCCAAAAAAAAAAAAAAGAGTTTTGTGGGGTGACAGAAACCCTTTAACAAATTACTTGTATAAAAATAGAATGACACCGCGCTCAGCCAATCACTGATAGCCCTTACTGTCAGATATTAGGACATTGTAGTACCATTCCACATCAGCCTTAACGTCAAGTTTACCTTGTTTCTGATGTATGTATTTATTATTATTATTATTATTTATTATTAAAGCGCCATTCATTCCATAGCGCTGTACATATGATAAGGGGTGCACATACATAATACAGACAATTGCACTAATCATAAACAAGATGAGTTACAAAACTGGTACAGAAGGAGAGAGGGCCCTGCCCGTGAGGGCTTACAATCTACATGGTATGGGAAAGGACACAGTAGGTGCGGGTTAAGTTGGTCATGGCGGTATAGAGGCAGCAGGGTCACTGGTTGTAGGCTTGTCTGAAGAGGTGTGTTTTCAGTTTTTTTTGTAAGGATTCCACTGTAGGTGAGAGTCTGATATGTTGGGGTAGCGAGTTCCAGAGTATGGGGGATGCACGGGAGAAATCTTGGAGTCGATTGTGGGAAGAGGCGATAAGAGGAGAGGAGAGAAGGAGGTCTTGTGAGGTTCGGAGAGTGCGTGTGGGGGTGTATTGGGAAAGTAGCTCAGAGATGTAGGGAGGGGACAGGTTATGGACAGCCTTGTATGTATTTGTTAGTACTTTGAAGTGAATTCGCTGGGCAATGGGGAGCCAGTGAAGGGATTGGCAGAGGGGAGAGGCAGAGGAGTAATAGGGTGAGAGGTGGATTAGTCGGGCAGCAGAGTTGAGGATAGATTGGAGGGGTGCGAGAGTGCTAGATGGAAGGCCACAGAGGAGAATGTTGCAGTAGTCTAGGCGGGAGATAATGAGGGCATGTACAAGCATTTTCGCAGATTCAAAGTTAAGGAAAGCACGGATGCGGGAGATGTTTTTGAGTTGGAGGCGGGGGGTGGTGGAAAGGGCTTGGATTTGCGGTCGGAAGGAAAGGGCAGAATCCAAGGTCACTCCAAGGCAGCGGACTTTGTTGACCGGGGAGAGTGTGCAGCCATTGATCATGATAGATAGGTCTGTTGAGGGGGTTGAACAAGATGGGGGAAAGATTATGAATTCTGTCTTATCCATGTTAAGTTTTAGAAAGCGAGAGGCGAAGAAGGATGATATAGAAGTTAGACATTGTGGGATTCTTAATAGTAAGGTGGTGATGTCTGGACCAGAGAGGTAGATTTGTGTGTCGTCAGCGTAGGAGTGATACTGAAAGCCATGGGACTCTATGAGCTGTCCCAGGCCAAAAGTGTAGATAGAGAAGAGCAGGGGTCCTAGGACACCAACAGAGAGGGAATGAGACGAGGAGGTGGTGCGAGAGTGGGAGACGCTAAACGTCCGGTCTGTGAGGTATGATGTGATCCAGGAGAGGGCCAGATCAGTGATGCCAAGAGATGAGAGAGTTTGCAACAGAAGGGAGTTGTCAACAGTGTTGAAGGCAGAGGACAGGTCAAGGAGAAGGAGGACAGAGTATTGTTTCTTGGTTTTGGCTGTCAGTAGGTCATTGGTGACTTTGGTAAGGGCTGTGGTGGGTTCGGAAGCCAGATTGTAGGCGGTCAAAGAGGGAGCAGGAGGAGAGGTGGGAGGACAGTTCTGAATGGACATGTTGTTCAAGTAGCTTTGAGGCATACGGAAGAAGTGATATGGGGCGATAACTGGACAAGGAAGATGGGTCAAGTGAAGGCTTTTTGAGGATGGGTGTAATGGTAGCATGTTTAAAAGCAGAGGGGAAGACACCAGAGTTTAGTGATAGGTTGAAGAGATGAGTCAGGGCTGGGATAAACACTGTGGTGAGGTTAGGGACGAGGTGGGATGGATTTGGGTCAAGTGCACAGGTGGTCAGATGAGATTTGGAAAGTAGAGTGGAGAGTTTTTCTTCTGTAATGGTGGAGAAGCGGGTTTTGGGAGAAGAGGACTGAGCAGTTGTGTAGAGGGTCTGTGGGGACTGTGTAGTAAAGCTTTCTCTGATGTTGACTATCTTTTGTTTGAAATATTTGGCAAAGTCCTCAGCTGAGAAGAGAGGAGAGGGTGGGGGCGCTGGGGGATGGAGAAGGGAGTTAAAAGTGCTAAAAAGTTGTTTAGGGCTGTGTGACAGGGAAGATATGAGAGATGAGAAGTAGGCCTGTTTTGCATCAGTGAGTGAGGATTTGAATATGAGGAGGGATTGCTTGCATGCGGTGAAAGGATCTTTAGAATGGGATTTCTACCATTGCTGCTCAGAAGCCCTGGAAGCTTGTCTGAGTTTTTTGGTCAGGTTGGTGTGCCAGGGTTGTCTGTTGATTTTTCTGGTTTTGTTGTGTGTGAAGGGGGCAACAGTGTCCAGAGCTGTACTTATTGTGTTGTTATATAGGGTGGTAGCAGCTTCTGGGTCTTGGAGGGAACAGATGGTAGAGAGTGAGAGAAGAGAGTCAGAAAGCAAGCGAAAGTCGAGATGTTTGAGGTTCCTGCGGGGGTGTGCTAGTGTGTGGAGCGGGGGAGCTGCAAAAGAGACCAGTGAAGAGAAGGTGAGTAGGTTGTGGTCGGTTAGGGGGGAGAGGCGAATTAGAAAGGTTAGATAGGGAGCAGAGGTGGGTAAAGATCAGATCCAGAGTGTGACCATCTCTGTGGGTGGGAGCTGAAGACCACTGTGATAGGCCAAAGGAGGAAGAGAGTGACAGGAGTTTAGAGGCGGCCGAGTGACATGTGTCAATAGGGATGTTGAAGTCACCCATGATGATAGTGGGGATGTCGGCAGAAAGAAAGTGTAGTAGCCAGGTGTTAAAGTGGTCAAGAAAGATGGTGGCTGGGCCTGGAGGGCGGTAAATGACGGCTACTTGAAGGTTGGAGGGAGAGTAGATGCGAACAGAGTGTATTTCAAATGAGGTGAGCGTAATGGAGGGTGGCAGTGGAATTGGACTGTAGGAGCAGGTGTCTGATAGGAGAAGACCAACTCCTCCACCATGTTTGCAGCCGGGGAGGAGGGTGTGAGTGAATTGAAATCCACTATAAAAGAGTGCAGCAGGGGAGGAGGTGTCTGAGGGTGTCAGCCATGTTTCTGTGAGACCCAGAAAGGAAAGGTTTTGAGAGATGAAAAGTTCATGAATGTACGACAGTTTGTTACAGACAGAGCGCGCGTTCCATAATGCTCCTGCAAGAGGAACCAAAGGAGCAGGGGTCAGAGGAATGGTTATTAGGTTTAAGGGGTTGCAGAAATTTGTAGAAGGAGATTTGTAGTGGGACATGGAGGTGATAGTGGGGATTTGCTGAGGGGGTCCTGGATTTGGAGAGATATCACCAGCAGTAAGGAGAAGCAGAGAAAGTGTTAATAGATGAGAATAAGAGAGGGCATGAGGCGTGTGTGTGTGTGTTTGGGAAGGAAGTGTTTTATGTTGGCAAACAGGTTTGTGCAAGCGGTCAGATGAGAAGGTAAGATGTAGGAAGAGATGAATAGTTCCTTGCTGGGTGAATGGATGTGGGGGTATTTCAGGAGGTTGTGGAAAAGTGGGAAGAGTAAGAGGAAAAATTTAAACATTATTAGCATTGACTATGTCTGTAATTACCTGTGGTCCCCTTCTGGTCCAATTCTGGTATAATTCAGTCTGTGCACTTAAGAGTTGCACTTGAGAGATGTTGCATTTGGAAAGACCAAGGTCTGAAATGACCTAGGACCTTAGATTTATACCACTCAGTGTATAAATTTACTGTACGACTTTGTCCAGGGTATCGATAATGTGCGGATTCCTGTGCGCAAAGGGTTTTGCAGGTAAAAGGCAGTTCGGAGTTCGCCCCGGCCGGTAGCGAAACTCCGCTGATACTCACGCTCGCAAATGGAGCCGGTGACGTCACCACTATGAGCTACGGGCTGCTGTAAGCACCAGCAGCTGACACATAAAAAAAAGCCCACACTGCGGAGCCATGTGCCGGCGTCCTGGGAGCACCAGAAGTGACCGTGCATGGTGGATGGCTCGCTCCAGATACATTTGCAGTCTGCTTTTTGCCTCCTGAGCCATGCAAGATCTGCCTGCTTCTCCTCCTTCTCTGCTGCTCCGTCTCTCCCTCTGAACTCCCCTCTTCTTCCTCTCTTTTGGGCACCTCATCATCACCACTGACATTTGAGATCTTGGAGTAGGCAGCAACAGCAGGGACCACCCTCCTTGGTCTGATCTGGGTACTGTCGTCAGACCGCTGGGTGGCGGCTATTGCTACCTCCTTTTCCTCATCCAATGACAAAAATGGCTGCGCATCGGTAAGGTCTGGGAATGGATTGTAAAATAATTCCTCTGACTCGAGTAGAAGGGCTATGGTGGTGGTGGTGGTGTCTTTGGGGGTGCACACAGCAGAGAGTGAGGAGGGTGCAAATACAGAGGATGAGGAGGGTGCAGAAGCGGAAGGTCTCTGGTGTGTCCTTTGAAGTAATCGCACGCGCCTTCTCCAACTTCCCACTTAGGATCCGGCCTGGTGCACCTGCCCGACCCCTACCACCCCTGCGGAACAGCCTGCTTTTTCCTCTGCCTGTCATTTTCAAATTGATCCTGTGCCTAAGTCCCTAGAGAAGAGCAGTATTTGTGGAAGCAGGTATATTGCAGGCCTCAATCAATATTTGGTGGAAACAGGTATATCAATCCCTTTAATCAGTATTCTCTGAAAGCTGGTATATCAAACCCCTTAATCAGTATTTTGTGGAAGCAGGTATCTCGCAGGCCTCAATAAATATTTGGTAGAAAAAGGTATATCAATACCCTTAATCAGAATTTTGTGAAAGCAGGTATCTCAAACCCCTTAATCAGTATTTTGTGGAAGCAGGTATCTCGCAGGCCTCAATCAGTATTTTCTGGAAGCAGGTATATAGAAACATAGAAACATAGAATGTGTCGGCAGATAAGAACCATTTGGCCCATCTAGCCTGCCCAATATACTGAATACTATGAATAGCCCCTGGCCCTATCTTATATGAAGGATGGCCTTATGCCTATCCCATGCACGCTTTAAACTCCTTCACTGTATTTGTAGCAACCACTTCTGCAGGAAGGCTATTCCATGCTTTCACTACTCTCTCAGTAAAGTAATACTTCCTGATATTATCAACACTGTAAAAGAGGAGAGAATATTTAAAAGAAGAAAAACTGCTACAAGAGGACATAGTTTTAAATGAGAGGAGCAAAGGTTCCAAGCTATACATGTTAAGGTCCTTTAACCTTTCCTGGTAAGTTTTATCCTGCAATCTATGTACAAGTTTAGTAGCTCTTTTCTGAACTATCTCCAAAGTATCCATATCCTTCTGGAGATATGGTCTCCAGTACTGAGCACAATACTCCAAATGAGGTCTCACTAGTGCTCTGTAGAGCGGCATGAGCACCTCCCTCTTTCAACTGGTAATGCCTCTCCCTATACACCCAAGCATTCTGCTAGCATTTCCTGCTGCTCTATGACATTGTCTGCCTACCTTTAAGTCTTCTGAAATAATGACCCCTTAATCCCTTTCCTCAGATACTGAGGTTAGGACTGTATCACTGATTTTATATTCTGCTCTTGGGTTTTTACACCCCAGGTACATTATCTTGCACTTATCAACATTAGATTTTAGTTACCAGATTGTTGACCATTCCTCTAGTTTTCTTAAATCATTTTCCATTTGGTGTATCCTTCCAGGAACATCAACCCTGTTACAAATCTTTGTGTCATCAGCAAAAAGACACACCTTAACATCGAGGCTTTCTGCAATTTTGCTGATAAAAATATTAAACAATATGGGTCCCAGAACAGATCCCTGAGGTACCCCACTGGTCCCTCAGCCACTGCCTAATCCATTCAACAATATGGGAGTCCAAGCTCAAAGAATGCAATTTATTGATAAGCCTTCTATTTGGGACAGTATCAAAAGCCTTACTAAAGTCTAGATAAGCGATGTCTACTGCACCTCCTCCATCTATTATTTTAGTCACCCAATCAAAAAAATCTATAAGATTAGTTTGACATGATCTCCCTGAAGTAAACCCATGCTGTTTTTCATCTTTCAATCCATTGGATTTTGGATGTTCCACAATCCTCTACTTAAGTATGGTTTCCATTAATTTCCCCACTATTGATGTCAGGCTTACTGTACTATAGTTGCCCGATTCCTCCCTACTACCTTTCTTGTGAATGGGCACAACATTTGCTAATTTCCAATCTTCTGGGACAACTCCTGTTACCAGTGATTGGTAAATAAATCTGTTAATGGTTTTGCTAGTACACCGCTAAGCTCTTTTAATAGCTTTGGGTGTATCCCATCAGGCCCCTCTGACTTATTTGTATTAATTTTAGACAGCTGACTTAGAACCTCTTCCTCTGTAAAGACACATGCATCAAAAGATTAATTAGTCTTCCTCCCTAACTGAGGTCCTTTTCCTTCATTTTCCTTTGTAAAAACTGAATAGAAATATTCATTGAGGCAGTCAGCTAGTTATTTATCTTCTGCCATTTACCTTCATTCTTTTGTTTTAATTTGGCAATTCCTTGTTTTAAATTCCTTTTTTTATTTATGTATCTGAAGTATGTCTTATCAACTTTTTTCACTGATTGAGCTAATTTCTCTTCAGCCTGTGCTTTAGAACATAAAACTTATAACTTGTTTGGCCTCTCTCTGCCTAATCTTCTAAATTACCCTGTTATCGTCATTTTTTTTTTTATAGTTACTAAATGCTATCTTTTTTCATATGAGCTATTTCTAACACCAATTGATTAATTAAAAGTCAGGTTAATAGCAGGAGTTTCTACAAAATAGAGAAGCGACAAGACTTTTGTCAGGGACTGTATTTAGATGCGGTATCACAGCAGAACCGCACACAACTGCTGTACAATACAAATGCACTATAATATACTTTCTATTATTGGGGGATAGGGCTAATATCTTTATATTATATAGATTCTAGTGTATTTTACTGTGCCCTGCATTTCCCAGTAGAAAATGATCCTTGGGAAACACAGTCCTCATCCCTGACCACCAGGACCAGGTAGCGCTCTGTCAGTACATGGTGGCCTCTCCTCTCCACCATGCTGCTCCGCTGTGTACTGGTGCTTATTCTGACACTAGGGCTGGGTTCACATCCTATTTTTGCCCTCCATTTAATGCATACCAAAAATGTATGCGTTAACAAATGCCTCAGACTGATGCCGTACAGTGGCATCCTTTCACCATACAGTTCCATGGTAGAAAAAAAATCACGTTAACGTATGCATTTTTTTAATGGACTCTGCAGGATACAAAAACGTGGAGTGCTGCACATTTGTATACATCAAACCGATAGGAAATAAACATTTTCTAGGCTCCACTAAGATCGTGAAAACTCAGATCCGATGGTATATTCTAACCCCCAGGTGTTCCCATGGTGACAGGGACGCTTGTCGGGGAGGAGTATGCCGAAGTGGAACAACTGTACAGATAAAACAAAATAAAAAAAGACGAATATTCAAAAAAAACTAATATATTCAATATAGTGCTATATATTTGTTTTTTAGAATATTCGTAATTTTTTCCATCTAAAGTCATGATTCCTCCCTGCTTAAGTTGCTTGTGGGCCAATGACTCATTGGCCCACAAGCAAGAAGCAGGGAGGAATCATGTGTTCAGATGGGAAAAAATGACGAATATTCGCTATAACGAATATATAGCACTATATTCGACATATTCGCGAATTCCCAAAGTTGCGATATTCGAGATAAAAATTCGCTACTTAAATATTCGCGCTCAACACCTTATCATAAAACTATGAAACCAATAGATGGCTCTGTTCATGAGTCATAAACAGCTCCATCTATTGGTTTCATAGTCTTATGACAAGAGTAATAGTATTGTCATACTATAGTATTGGCCCATCTATTGGTTTCATAGTCTTATGACAATTCTATTACTCTTGTCATAAGACTATGAAACAAATAGATGGCGCTGTTCATGAGTAGTGTAGATCGCGCATGTCTTTCCCATATGCCCATGTTTATGCAAATTCGTTTTTACATGACAAAACTGTATAGAAAGGTTATTGAATATTAGAAAAACTTTTTGTCTCCCTAATGATATTGATCTAGGTGCGCAGGTCAACCCAAGCCATCCAACAGATCTGAAGTAACTTTGAGGCTTACTGGCTCTCAGTCAGATGAGAGATGGTTTGGAATGTCTCATAGTGAACAAGGCTGCCATTGTAAGGTATGCTGACTAAGCCTGTCATCTGTCTCATGTATAGATTGATGGCTTGCATATACCTGGCTTTTGACATATAGCCTTTGTGTGGTTGTCTATTGTATGTCGTAGATAATAGGAGTCCAAGACGCATTCAGCCATCCTCTTAATGCTGTTTCCAAACCATATTGATGGGGTTTCCATCAATTTCTAACCTTTTTTTGTAAACCAGATACCCACTCTTCTTCAGAGCAGGGGGTGCCAGGTTTGATGCTCAGGTCTCCTATTGACTTTCATTGTATTAAATTGTACTCAAGCACCCGCAGTATTTGGCCCGAGCACTCGGATGTGCCGAGCATAGCGATGCTTGAGCCGAACAGCAGTTTGGCCGAGCATGCTCACTCAACACTAATAGTGATACATCATAAAATATTTATTACTTTACATTTCACATATGTCTAGGGACAGGCTGTTAGGGACACCAAACGCTAGCTAATAGGGCCACAAAAGTCATTTTAAGGACTAGTATAGGTGTGATACACAGAGGGGTGCAATATACACTGCTCAAAAAAATAATGGGAACACAAAAATAACACATCCTAGATCTGAATTAATTAAATATTCTTCTGAAATACTTTGTTCTTTACATAGTTGATTGTGCTGACAACAAAATGACACAAAAATTAAAAAATGGAAATCAAATTTTTCAACCCATGGAGGTCTGGATTTGAGTCACTCATTAATTAATAAATTAATGTGGAAAAACACACTACAGGCTGATCCAACTTTGATGTAATGTCCTTAAAACAAGTCAAAATGAGGCTCAGTAGTGTGTGTGGCCTCCACGTGCCTATATGACCTACCTACCATGCCTGTGCATGCTCCTGATGAGGTGGCGGACGGTCTCCTGATGGATCTCCTACCAGACCTGGACTAAAGCATCTGCCAACTCCTGGACAATCTGTGGTGCAACGTGACGTTGGTGGATAGAGCGAGACATGATGTCCAAGATGTGCTCAATTGGATTCAGGTCTGGGGAACGGGCGGGCCAGTCCATAGCATCAATGCCTTCGTCTTGCAGGAACTGCTGACACACTTCAGCCACATGAGGTCTAGCATTGTCTTGCATTAGGAGGAACCCAGGGCCAACCGCACCAGCATATGGTCTCACAAGGGGTCTGAGGATCTCATCTCGGTACCTAATGGCAGTCAGGCTACCTCTGGCGAGCACATGGAGGGCTGTGCGGCCCTCCAAAGAAATGCCACCCCACACCATTACTGACCCAATGCCAAACCGGTCATGCTGGAGGATGTTGCAGGCATCAGAACGTTCTCCATGGCGTCTCAAGACTCTGTCACGTCTGTCACATGTGCTCAGTGTGAACCTGCTTTCATCTGTGAAGAGCACAGGGCGCCAGTGGCGAATTTGCCAATCTTGGTGTTCTCTGGCAGATGCCAAACGTCCTGCACGGTGTTGGGCTGTAAGCAAAACCCCCACCTGTGGACGTCGGGCCCTCATATTACCCTCATGGAGTCTGTTTCTGACCGTTTGAGCAGACACATGCACATTTGTGGCCTGCTGGAGGTCATTTTGCAGGGCTCTGGCAGTGCTCCTCCTGTTCCACCTTGCACAAAGACGGAGGTAGCGGTCCTGCTGCTGGGTTGTTTCCCTCCTACGGCCTCCTCCACATCTCCTGATGTACTGGCCTGTCTCCTGGTAGCGCCTCCATGCTCTGGACACTACGCTGACAGATACAGCAAACCTGTCACGGGGTTCCAAAGGTGCACTCGGTCCCCCATTGCCCGCAGAACTGTTGCTTAGCTTTTGGAATGAGGTTCTGTGTTTGACCTCATTCCCAGGGTGGCTTTACTAGCTGGGTGGCTCCCTGCTCCTAGTCTGCCTTGAGCGCCGAGCTGATCACTCGGTGCTCGACTGGTTGGTCTGTCGGTCATGTGACGCTGGCCACGTCACATGACCCTCACTCCCCACTATAAATACAGGCAGCCTGCTGGCTACAGGTTGCCTGTTAATTTCTAGGTTCCTGGCTATTTGTTGGACTACTGAATATTTACCTGATCCTGTTCCCTGACGATCCTCTGCCTGCTCCTCCTGTACTGCGCATACATCCTGGTTTTATGACCTCGGCTCCCACCTGACTACTCTCTTAGGACTCCTCTTGTACTTCGCTACTCTCCTGGTATTTGACCCCGGCTTCTCCTGACCATTCTTTGCTTAATCCGTTGTACTGCGTAGCTCTCTTGGTTCTGACCCGGTCCGTTCATGTTCCGTATTTTGTCTTGTCTTCCCTGCACATATCCTAAGTTAGGGACTGCCGTCCAGTTGTCCCCTGTTATCAGGACTCGTGAGGCAAGTAGGCAGGGCCAGGGGTGAGGGTGGAGCGCAGTGGTCACTACCCTTCCCCCTGTGTGTGTGTGGACGTGACCGTTACAGATTAACAGGCCCAATAACCACTGTATCATGAATCCTCTTACTACCCTGACTGACCATGTCTCTAACTTGACACAGAGGGTGCAGGAGCTAGGAGAGAAACTCCGTTCTTGTGAGTTAGGGCAAGGTTCTTCCACTCCTCTGTCCTCCAGTCCATATTTTGAACCCCAGATCAAGCTCCCAGAACCCTTTTCTGGAGACCGGAAGAGGTTTCTCTCCTTTAAGGAGAATTGCGAACTCTACTTCCGTTTGCGCCCCGTGTCCTCCGGTCCCGAGAGCCAACGCGTGGGGATTATCATTTCTCTACTACAGGGTGATCCCCAGGACTGGGCATTTTCGTTACCTCCTGGGGCCAGTTGTCTAACTTCTGTGGAGGGGTTTTTTCAGGCCCTGGGTACCCTCTATGACGAACCAGACAGGGCCCTGGTAGCCGAGACAGCTCTTAGGGCACTGGTTCAGGTGCATCTCCCTGCGGAGGAGTATTGCACCCAATTCAGACGGTGGTGTGTCCCCTCAGGATGGAATGAACCAGCCCTGAAGAGTCAGTTTAGGTCTGGTCTATCTGATAATTTAAAAGATCTATTGGTCAATTACCAAATTCCTGAGACCTTAGAGGAGATGATGACCCTAGTTGTCCGACTTGACAGACGAGTTAGAGAGAGACGACAAGAACGACAGTTCTGTTCTCAGATGGTGGTCCAGCCAGAGGCCTTTTCCAGGGACAACACTGAGGTCTCCACCGAGGAACCCATGCAGGTTGGCATGACCCGGGGTAATCTTCGTCGCAGACGCGGAGAGTGCTTCTACTGTGGAGATCCTGACCATTGGATCAACAAGTGTCCTAAGAGGGACCTCTCTGACAAGTCTTCTAAGTCAAGACAACCCAAAGACCAGGTACACCCTGATTTTTCTAAAGGTAAGCTTTTGGTACCCATAACAATTTCTCTGGGGGTTAATAAGTGGCCGGGTAAGGCCTTTATTGACTCCGGTTCAGCGGCCAGCTTTATTGACTTTGAGTTTGCTTGTAAATTGGGTATTCCAATGTTTGCTTTACCTACACCTATCCATGTCATGGCTATTGATGCTACTCCCCTGATTGGTGGTACGGTGAGGTCATGTACCTCTGAAATTTCTCTGTCCGTGGGTGTGTGCCACTCTGAGAGATGTTCTCTTCTAGTCCTGGAGAACCTACCGGTTGAGGTGGTACTAGGGTTGCCTTGGCTCCGTTTACATAACCCCACAATTGATTGGTCCAAAGGAGAGTTGGTGAAATGGGGACCTAAGTGTGACTCATGCTTGTCCGTGGTCCAGGCTGGGGTTTCAGTAAGGTCTAATACATTACCCTCTGTTATTAAGGAATATTCTGATGTGCTCTCGTCCCTTACTCCAGAGGTTCTACCCCCCCCATAGACCTTATGATTGCGCCATAGAGCTAATTGAGGGTGCCGAATTTCCTAAAGGTCGAATTTATAATCTTTCAGGGCCCGAACGCAAGGCTATGGAAGATTATATTAAGGAGAGCCTTGCTAAAGGGCATATTAGACCTTCAGTCTCTCCTATGGGAGCAGGGTTTTTCTTTGTTAAAAAGAAGGATGGTGGTCTTAGGCCTTGTATTGATTACCGGAGATTAAATAAAATCACTGTCCAAAATAGATACTCTCTCCCATTGATCCCGGATTTATTTAACCAGGTTTTGGGGGCAACCTGGTTTTCCAAGATTGACCTGAAAGGGGCATACAATCTAATCCGAATCAAGGAGGGAGACGAATGGAAGACAGCGTTCAATACTCCGATAGGACACTTTGAATATCAAGTGATGCCTTTTGGACTCAGCAATGCCCCAGCTGTGTTCCAAAACTTAATGAACGATATTCTTAGGGAGTTCTTAGGTAAATTTATTATTGTCTATCTTGACGACATTTTAATATTCTCTCCTGATTTCGAATCTCATGTGTCCCATGTCAAACAAGTATTAGAGGTGTTGAGGGAGAACCAGCTATCCGCTAAGCAAGAGAAATGTGTCTTTGGTGTACAGGAGATACTGTTTCTAGGGCATGTTTTGACTCCTCACGCCTTTAAGATGGATCCTGGTAAGGTTTTAGCAATTAAGGAATGGGTAAGGCCTTCATCCTTAAAGGCTTTACAACGGTTTTTGGGTTTCGCTAATTACTACCGTAAATTTATCATGAATTTTTCTGTAATTGCTAAGCCATTGACCGACCTTACTAAGAAAGGGGCGGATTTGGAGAATTGGTCTACCAAGGCCATTTCTTCATTTGAAACATTAAAAAAGGCATTTAGTAGCGCTCCCATTCTGATCCAGCCTGATCAGGAGAGACCCTTTATTGTGGAGGTGGATGCGTCCGAGGACGGCGCAGGAGCAGTCCTTTCACAAGGTTCTGCTAGCCTCACTAACCTGAGACCGTGTGCCTTCTTCTCTAGGAAATTCTCTCCAACGGAGAGAAACTACGACATAGGGAATAGGGAGCTGTTGGCCATTAAATGGACATTTTTTGGAGGGGGCAAGGCATCGAGTAACTGTTGTCACTGACCATAAAAACCTAATGTTTCTCGAGTCCGCTAAGAGGTTGAATCCCCGACAAGCCCGATGGGCTCTGTTTTTTACCCGTTTTGATTTCTCCATTACGTTCAGGCCGGGAAGTAAAAATGTGAAGGCAGACGCATTATCTCGGAGCTTCCATGCTTTACAACCCACTGAGACGCCGCCTGAATCCATCCTACCAGCAAACATCTTCTTAGCGGCTCTAACCCAGGATATCTCGGCTCGCATTAAGGCTGAACAACATCTGGCACCGGTATCCACCCCAACAGATAAGTTGTTTGTTCCCGTACAATTTCGTCTCCAGCTGTTGGGTGAGTGTCACGATTCTGCCTTTTGTGGACATCCGGGTATTGAGGGCACTAAGGATCTGGTTTCTAGATCTTATTGGTGGCCCACTCTGACCAGGGATGTCAAGTCCTACGTGTCAGCCTGTGAGGTTTGTGCCAGGTCTAAGACACCTAGGACTTGCCCTGCTGGTAACCTACGACCCCTACCCATTCCCAGTAGACCCTGGTCCCATATCTCGATGGACTTTATAACTGACCTACCGCTGGCGGAGGGTAAGACTGTGGTTTGGGTAGTGGTCGATAGGTTTAGCAAGATGGTTCATTTCATTCCCCTGTCTAAACTTCTGAATGCTAAAACCCTGGCATCTATTTTTGTGAGAGAGATTGTTCGTTTACATGGCATCCCGGAAAATATTGTTTCGGACAGGGGTGTGCAGTTTGTGTCCAAATTCTGGAGGGCCTTCTGTCAAAGATGTAAAATTTTGTTGTCTTTTTCTTCCGCCTACCATCCTGAGAGTAATGGGCAGACTGAACGCCTTAATCAGTCTGTGGAACAATTCCTGAGGTTGTATGTTGCTGATGACCAGCAATTATGGGTCAAATTCCTTCCGTTGGCTGAATTTGCTCTGAATAACCGTGTCAATTGTTCTGCTGGGGTCTCCCCTTTCTTTTGTAACCATGGTTTTCATCCCCGTTTTCATTCTGGGTCGTCCGTCTCCTCCTCTAACCCTGAAGCTGATAAACTCTCCTCCGAACTGTGCACTGTTTGGGCCCGGGTTCAATCGAACCTAGAAAAGGCTCAAAGTTCTCAGAAACTCAAGGCCGATAGGAGACGTTCAAGGGGGGTGAACTTTCAGGTTGGGGATAAAGTATGGTTGTCCTCCAAGAATCTATCTCTCAAGGTAGCTTCTAGAAAATTTGCTCCTCGTTTTATTGGTCCATATAAGATCACGGAGGTGATTAACCCGGTATCATTTAGGTTGGAGCTGCCCGAGTCATTCCACATTCATAATGTGTTCCATAAATCTCTACTTAAAAAATATTTTGAACCGGTAGTACCATCGAAAGCCTCGCCTCTGCCGGTTCTTGTTAATGATGCTGTCGAGTATGTGGTGTCTAAAATAGTGGATGTCAGGAAGGTGCGTAATTCCTTGCAGTACCTGATTCACTGGAAGGGGTATGGACCTGAAGAGAGATCTTGGGTACCTGCCAGGGAGGTTCATGCTCCTAGACTTGTTCGTAAATTTCATTTAGAACACCCTGAAAAGCCATCGCCTGAAGTCTTGGGTCCGGTGGCCCCTCGTAAAAGGGGGGGTACTGTCACGGGGTTCCGAAGGTGCACTCGGTCCCCCATTGCCCGCAGAACTGTTGCTTAGCTTTTGGAATGAGGTTCTGTGTTTGACCTCATTCCCAGGGCGGCTTTACTAGCTGGGTGGCTCCCTGCTCCTAGTCTGCCTTGAGCGCCGAGCTGATCACTCGGTGCTCGACTGGTTGGTCTGTCGGTCATGTGACGCTGGCCACGTCACATGACCCTCACTCCCCACTATAAATACAGGCAGCCTGCTGGCTACAGGTTGCCTGTTAATTTCTAGGTTCCTGGCTATTTGTTGGACTACTGAATATTTACCTGATCCTGTTCCCTGACGATCCTCTGCCTGCTCCTCCTGTACTGCGCATGCATCCTGGTTTTGTGACCTCGGCTCCCACCTGACTACTCTCTTAGGACTCCTCTTGTACTTCGATACTCTCCTGGTATTTGACCCCGGCTTCTCCTGACCATTCTTTGCTTAATCCGTTGTACTGCGTAGCTCTCTTGGTTCTGACCCGGTCCGTTCATGTTCCGTATTTTGTCTTGTCTGTCTTCCCTGCACATATCCTAAGTTAGGGACTGCCGTCCAGTTGTCCCCTGTCATCAGGACTCGTGAGGCAAGTAGGCAGGGCCAGGGGTGAGGGTGGAGCGCAGTGGTCACTACCCTTCCCCCTGTGTGTGTGTGGACGTGACCGTTACAAAACCTTTTTGCCACAGCTCGCATTGATGTGCAATCCTGGATAAGCTGCACTACCTGAGCCACTTGTGTGGGTTGTAGACTCCGTCTCATGCTACCACTAGAGTGAAAGGACCGCCAGCATTCAAAATTGACCAAAACATCAGCCAGGAAGCATAGGAACTGAGAAGTGGTCTGTGGTCACCACCTGCAGAACCACTCCTATTGGGGGTGTCTTGCTAATTGCCTATAATTTCCACCTGTTGTCTATACCATTTGCACAACAGCATGTGAAATTGATTGTCACTCAGTGTTGCTTCCTAAGTGGACAGTTTGATTTCACAGAAGTGTGATTGACTTGGAGTTACATTGTGTTGTTTAAGTGTTCCCTTTATATTTTTTTGAGCAGTGTACTTATAATATACTTTTATAATGAGTCAAAAACACATACGGTAGATCTACAGTGCTGCCCATAATTATTCATACCCCTGGCAAATTTTGACTTAAAGTTACTTTTATTCAACCAGCAAGTAATTTTTTGACGGGAAATGAGCTCCATATCTTTCAGGTTGGAGGGTCTTCTTGCCATCACCCTGATCTTTAGCTCCCTCCACAGATTCTCAATTGGACTCAAGTCTGGACTCTGGCAGGGCCACTTCAAAACGTTAATGTTGTTGTCTGCTAACCATTTCTTCACCACTTTTGCTGTGTGTTTTGGGTCATTGTCATGCTGAAATGTCCACTGGTGAGCAAGGCCAAGTTTCTCTGCAGACTGCCTGATGTTGTCGTTGAGAATCCTCATGTATTGCTCTTTTTTCATGGTGCCGTTTACTGTGATTAGGTTCCCTGATCCATTGGCTGAAATACACCCCCAAAGCATTAGGTTCCCACCACCATGTTTGACAGTGGGGATGGTGTTCTTTGGGTTGAAGGCTTCTCCTTTTTTACGCCAAATGAAGGAAACATCATTGTGACGAAACAATTAAATTTTTGTTTCATCTGACCATAACACAGAAGACCAGAAGTCTTCTTCTTTGTCCAGATGAGCTTTTGCAAAGGCCAAGCGAGCTTTTGTGTGCCTTATCTGGAGAAGTGGAACCCAGCAGTGTGCAGTGTCCGTTGGATTGTTTGCCTTGAGACATTGCCACCATCAGAGCCCAGATTCACCAGGATGGCCTTGGTGGTGATCCTTGGATTCTTTTTCACCTCTCTAACTATCCTCCTGGCCAGTTGTTAATTTTAGCTTCTGACCACATCCTCTGAGATTTTCCACAGTGTGGAACAACTTGTATTTTTTGCTCAAATGTAAATAAAAGCTGAGAAATGTTATTTTTTTCCACAATAATGTCTCTTGTACATCGTCTTATTATCCTTTGGGAGACACCTATGTCATTTCCCGTCAAAAAATTACTTGCTGGTTGAATAAAAGTAACTTTAAGTCAAAATTTGCCAGGGGTATGAATAATTATGGGCAGCACTGTATATAGTGATCACCTGTAAGTCAGGGGCCTTGGGGCTAGGGGCTTACTAGGTCTATTTTTATATAGGGTAACGTTCCGGAAGGGGTCGCTCTTATCAGGGTGGGTGGTCTGTGGTTAGGCTATCAGGGCCAGAATAGCATCCCCCTGTAGGGCAATATCAGGGACAGTTCTTTGCCCACCCTGTCCTTCAATACCACATCATCATCTAGCCCAGGAATGGATGTTTTTTTACTTTCCCTCCTGGATTCATCGATGTACACTGGAACCCCCCGGATTGTGGTAGGACATATGGTTTCTGATTTGGTGCCGCCGAGCACCTGATTTAGTGCTGCCCAGCACTTGTTATTGCCTACCACATCTATGCTTTTTGCTTAACTTTAATAATTTTTATTTTTTTTCATTTTGAGGGATATCTTTTCCATTCACACGTCCGGGTGCAGACCTATTCATTTTCAATGGGGCCGGAATGTGCTGTCCGCATCCGCATTTGTGGATCCACATCCGCATTTGCGGATCCGCACTTCTGAATCTGTGCTTTCCCTTTCCACAAAAAAAAAACTTGTCCTATTCTTGTCCGCAATTGCAGACAAGATTAGACATTTTCTATTATAGTGCCGGCAATGTGCGGTCCACAAATTGCGGAATGCACATTGCCTGTGTCCGTGTTTTGTGGATCCGCAAAACACTTACGGACGTGTGAATGGACTCTCATAGTAAAATTATTAAAGGTTACGTTTTATATTCATGTATATTCTAATGGATTGCCTTCCTTGTACAATGTTATAATATACTTTCTATGTTAGAAAGTATATTATAGTGCATTTGTAATGTGCGGCAGTTGTGTGTGGTTCTGCTGCGATACTGCAGGTATATAGAGGGACAAGCGTTATTGGAAAAAATAATTTCTACTGGTGTGATATACCAGTCGCCCCCCAAAAAAACTGATTGAAGCGGGGTGTTATATACCAATATACTTTCTTTATAGTGCATTTGGGTATTGTATAGTGCATTTGCGCATGCGCGTACGCGAAAATTATATTGCCGATATTTTGCATTGAATTTATTTTTTTACGGACATCGCAAATTCGAATAATACATCTGGTATGTCACTGTCCATGTTGTGGGACTATTTGTGCACTTCTAGTAATTATTTCTTGGCTGCAAATATGAGCTGAAGGTTTTTCAGGTTCGCCTGCCATTAAAATTAATGGGACCTGCCGCGAACTTGTGGTCCGCGAACATTTGATCGCGTTAGCGTGATCGCGAACCGTCCGGGCAGATGTTATAAGTAGTCAGAATATTGCGCCAAAATATTCACACCATTAGTGCCGATTTCGCAATCGCGAATATATTGGAGCACTCTATCTGCATATAAAGCTATTGTAATGTTCTGCCGTACCAACCATTTTCTCCAGTCTCAGGAAACTTCTAGCAGCTTGAAAAATTTTGCTATAGTGACCCATGCCTGTTTATGTCGCGCTCATTACACGAATATTACATTGACGATTTTTCGTCAAGAAAATAATGTTGAATTTGCAAATATATGATGAATATGCTACCAAATATTCGCAAAATATCGCAAATTCGAATATTGCCCCTGCCGCTCATCACTAATGTCCACTTTATGATTGGATCATTTTGTGAATGCCATTTAAATTTTTTTGGGGACCTTAGAAGGCTTAGAAGTTTAGAAGCAAAACCCACTTTTTTAATGACCAGTTCAGTTATGAAGTCATTGTTGGGCTTACATAATAGAAACCATCCATAAATGGCCCCATTTTAGAAACTACACCCCTCAAGGTATATGGTTTTTGAAGGGCAGATTTCACTGGGATAATTTTAAGTTGCCATGTCACATTTGAAGAACCCTTGATGCACCCATAGAGGTGACCTCCGGACACCCATTACCCACCTTATCCGGGTGGGCCCTGTGAAAGGCTATCACAAGGCGACTAGCATTAACGTCGGCAGCTGGGACTCACATTCTCCCCTCTGGACCATAACCCTTCCAGTGAACGAGGTACTGAAGGGATCTACGGAGAATTCATGAGTCCACTATCCTGGCGTTCTAAAATTCAAGATTACCGTCCACCCCGACAGGAGCGGGAGGCAAGGAGGATGGTTTAGCAGGTTCGATATATCTCTTCAGCAATGATTTGTGGAAAACATTATGATTTTTTTAAAGCCTGTGGAAGTTCAAGACGAATGGCAGAGATCTTATATGGACCAATAAACCTTGGACCCAACTTCCAAGAAGGTACCTTCAACTTAATATTTCTTGTGGACAGACACACAGAATCACCCACTCTCAGGTCCGGACCACTCATACGTCTCGTCAGCCATCCGTTTATACTTGTTGCCCATTTTATTTTTAATTATTTAGAATTTTCCGCCAAATAGATGACAAACAAGAGGAAAATCTTACATCTTCAGGTATACCAGAAGTCTCAGTACCAGAAAATGTGCCAAACTCCGGATGGAATCCATATGCCCCAAAAAACAGCGACTTATTAGTGGACTCCTGCCTACGGTTATTTATGGCAAACTCGTTTAAAGACAAAAATCAAGACCAATCCTCCTGGTTCTCTGAGACAAAACATCTCAAATAAGTCTCCAGATTCTGGTTAGTGCGTTCAGTCTGTCCGTTCGACTGAGGATGAAAGGCCGAAGAGAAGGACAATTGTACCCCCAGGCGAGTACAGAATGCCTTCCAAAATCTGGAAACAAACTGAGTCCCCCTATCAGACACCACATCAGAGGGAATACCATGGAGCTTCACGATGTTATCGACAAACACTTGTGTGAGAGTTTTAGCATAGACCTGATAATGCTATAAAGTGCGACATCTTGCTGAAGCGATCAACAACCACCAGAATCACAATTTTTACTGAGGAGTTCGGAAAATCTGTGATAAAGTCCATGGACAAATGAGTCCAAGGTCGGGACAGGATGGACAACGGAAGTAGAGATCCTGAAGGCCGAGTATGTGTCACCTTAGCACGTGCATAAGTGTAACGGGGTTCCGAAGGTGCACTCGGTCCCCCATTAGCCTCAGACCTGCTGCTTAGCTTCGGGAGCGAGGATCGGTGTTTGACCTCGTTCCCAGGGCGGCTTTTCTAGCTGGGTGGCTCCCTGCTTATAAGTCTGCCTTGAGCGCCAAGCTGATCACTCGGTGCTCGACTGGTTGGTCTGTCGGTCATGTGACGCTGGCCACGTCACATGACCCTCACTCCCCACTATAAATACAGGCAGCCTGCTGGCCACAGGTTGCCTGTTAATTTAGGTTCCACTGTGGTTTTGTCTTTCCTGGCGTACTTACCTCCTGCTGAATTCCTGACGATCCTCTGCCTGCTCCTTGTGTACTTTGCTGCTCTCCTGGTATTCTGACCCCGGCCACCTCCTGACGATCCTCTGCTGACTCTTTTGGTACTACACGACTCTCCTGGTATTTATGACCCCGGCTTCTCCTGACAATTCTCTGTTTGCTCCATTTGTACTTTGTAGCTTTCCTGGTATTGACTCGGTCCATTCTCGTTCTGATGTTTGTCTGTCTGTCATCCCTGCACTTAGTCCAAGCTAGGGATTGCCGTCCAGTTGTCCCCTGTCATTAGGACTCGTGAGGCAAGTAGGCAAAGCCAGGGGTAAGGGTGGAGTGCAGTGGTCACTTCCCTCCCCCCTGTGTGTGTGTGTACGCGACCGTTACAGATTAACAGGCTCAATAACCACTGTATAATGAATCCTCTGGTGACCCTGACTGACCATGTCTCTAATCTGACGCAGATGGTGCAGGAGTTAGGGGAAAAACTCAGTTCTTTTGAGTTAGGGCAAGGTTCTTTCACTCCTCAGGCCTCCAGTCTGCATTTTGAGCCCCAGATTAAGCTCCCAGAACCCTTTTCTGGAGACCGGAAGAAGATTCTCTCTTTAAAGGAGAATTGCAAACTTTACTTCCATTTGCGCCCCGTGTCCTCTGGCCCCGAGAGTCAACGCGTGGGCATTATTATTTCCCAACTACAGGGTGATCCCCAGGACTGGGCGTTCTCTTTACCTGCTGGCGCCAGTTGTTTATCTTCTGTGGAGGGGTTCTTTCAGGCCCTAGGTACCCTCTATGATGAACCAGACAGGGCTCTAGTAGCCGATACGGCTCTAAAGGCACTGGTTCAGGGCAATCTACCTGCGGGGGATTATTGCACCCAATTCAGAAGGTGGTGTGTCCCCTCAGGGTGGAACGAACCAGCCCTGAAGAGTCAGTTTAGCTCAGGTCTGTCTGATAATTTAAAGGATCTTCTGGTCAGTTATCAACTTCCAGAGACCTTAGAGGAGATGATGACCCTTGTTGTCCGACTTGACCGACGGGTTAGAGAGAGACGACAGGAACAACAGTTCTCTTCCCAGATGGTGGTCCAGCCAGAGGCCTATCCCAGAGACAATGCTGAGGTCTCCACCGAGGAACCCATGCAGGTTGGCATGACCCGAGGGAATCTTCGCTGCAGAGGTGGAGAATGCTTTTACTGTGGAGATCCTGACCATTGGATCAACCAGTGTCCTAAGAAGGTCCTCTCTGTCAAGGCTCCTAAGGCAAGGCAACCTAAAGACCAGGTACACCCTGAATTTTCTAAATGTAAGCTTTTGGTACCCATTACGATTTCTCTGGGAGTAGACAAATGGCCGGGTAAGGCCTTTATTGATTCTGGCTCAGCGGCTAGCTTTATTGACTCTGAGTATGCTGTAAGATTGGGTATTCCTATGTTTGCCTTACCAACTCCTATCCATGTCATGGCTATTGATGCTACTCCTCTTAATGGTGGTACGGTGAGCTCATGTACCTCAGAGATTTTTCTAACCGTGGGTGTGTACCACTCAGAGAGATGTTCCCTTTTAGTCCTGGAGAACCTACCGGCTGAGGTGGTACTAGGGTTGCCTTGGCTCTGACTACATAACCCCACTATAGATTGGTCCAGTGGGGAGTTGGTGAGATGGGGGCCTAAGTGTGACTCGTGCTTGTCAGTGGTACAGGCTGGGGTCTCAGTAAAGTCTGATACCTTACCCACTGTTGTTAGGGAATATTCTGATGTATTCTCATCACCAACTCCAGAGGTTCTACCCCCCCATAGACCTTATGATTGTACCATAGAGCTAGTAGAGGGGGCCAAGTTTCCTAAGGGGCGAATTTATAATCTTTCTAAGCCCGAACGCAAGGCCATGGAAGATTATATTAAGGAGAGCCTTGGTAAAGGGCATATTAGACCTTCTGTCTCTCCTATGGGGGCGGGGTTTTTCTTCGTTAAGAAAAAAGATGGTGGTCTTAGGCCATGTATCGATTACCGGAGATTAAATAAAATCACTGTCCAGAATAGATACTCCCTCCCATTGATTCCGGATTTATTTAACCAGGTTCTGGGGGCAACCTGGTTTTCCAAAATTGACCTGAAAGGGGCATATAATCTAATCCGAATCAAGGAGGGAGACGAATGGAAGACGGCGTTCAATACTCCTGTAGGACACTTTGAATATCAGGTGATACCTTTTGGACTCAGCAATGCCCCAGCTGTGTTCCAAAACTTCATGAATGACATTCTTAGGGAGTTCTTAGGTAAATTTGTTATTGTCTATCTTGACGACATTTTGATATTCTCTCCTGACTTCGAATCCCATGTGTCTCATGTTAAACAAGTATTAGAGGTGTTGAGAGAGAATCAGCTATCCGCTAAGCAAGAGAAATGTGTCTTTGGTGTACAGGAGATTCTGTTTCTAGGGCATGTTCTGACTCCTCACGCCTTCAAGGTGGATCCTGGTAAGGTACTAGCAATTAAGTAATGGCTAAGACCTTCATCCTTAAAGGCCTTACAACGGTTCCTAGGTTTCGCCAATTACTATCGTAAATTTATTATGAATTTTTTCGTAATTGCTAAACCGTTGACCGACCTTACTAAAAAAGGGGCGGATTTGGAGAATTGGTCTACTGAGGCCATTTCTTCATTTGAAAAATTAAAAAAGGCATTCAGTAGCGCTCCCATTCTGATCCAGCCTGATCAGGAGAGACCTTTTATTGTGGAGGTGGATGCGTCCGAGGACGGCGCAGGAGCAGTCCTTTCACAAGGTCCTACTACCCTCACTAACCTGAGACCATGTGCCTTCTTCTCCAGGAAATTCTCTCCCACGGAGAGAAACTACGACATAGGGAATAGGGAGCTGCTGGCCATTAAATGGGCATTTGAGGAATGGAGGCATTTTCTGGAGGGGGCAAGGCATTGTGTAACTGTTGTCACTGTTACCAAAAAACCTTGTGTTTCTCGAGTCTGCTAAGAGGTTGAATCCCCGTCAAGCCAGATGGGCTCTGTTTTTTACTCGTTTTGATTTTTCCATTACGTTCAGGCCGGGAAGTAAAAATGTGAAGGCAGACGCATTATCTCAGAGCTTCCAGGCTTTTCAACCTACTGAGGTACCACCTGAATCCATCCTGCCAGCAAAAATCTTCTTAGCAGCTCTTACCCAGGATATCTCAGCTCGCATTAGGTCTGAACAACATCTGGCACCGGTATCCACCCCAACAGATAAGTTGTTTGTTCCCGTACAATTTCGTCTCCAGCTGTTGGGTGAGTGTCACGAATCTGCCTTTTGTGGACATCCGGGTGTTGAGGGCACTAAGGATCTGGTTTCTAGATCTTATTGGTTGCCCACTCTAACTAGGGATGTCAAGTCCTACGTGTCAGCCTGTGAGGTTTGTGCCAGGTCTAAGACACCTAGGACTCGCCCTGCTGGTAACCTACGACCCCTACCCATTCCCAGTAGACCCTGGTCCCATATCTCGATGGACTTTATAACTGACCTACCGCCGGCAGAGGGTAAGACTGTAGTTTGGGTAGTGGTCGATAGGTTTAGCAAGATGGTCCATTTCATTCCCCTGTCTAAACTCCCGAATGCCAAAACTCTGGCATCTATTTTTGTGAAAGAAATTGTTCGATTGCATGGTATCCTGGAAAATATTGTTTCTGACAGGGGTGTGCAGTTTGTGTCCAAATTCTGGAGGGCCTTCTGTCAAAAATGTAAAATTTCATTGTCTTTTTCCTCTGCCTACCACCCTGAGAGTAATGGGCAGACTGAACGCCTTAATCAGTCTGTGGAACAATTCTTGAGGTTGTATGTTGCTGATGACCACCAATTATGGGTGAAATTTCTTCCATTGGCTGAATTTGCTTTGAATAACCGTGTCAATTCTTCTGCTGGGGTTTCACCTTTCTTTTGTAACCATGGTTTCCATCCCCGTTTTCATTCTGGGTCATCCATCTCCTCCTCTAACCCTGAGGCTGATAGGCTCTCCTCTGAAATGTGCACAGTTTGGGCCCGGGTTCAATCGAACTTAGAAAAGGCTCAAAGTTCTCAGAAACTCAAGGCCGATAGGAGACGTTCAAGGGGGCTGAATTTTCAGGTTGGGGATAAGGTATGGTTGTCCTCCAAGAATCTCTCTCTTAAGGTAGATTCTAAAAAGTTTGCTCCTCGTTTTATTGGACCATATAAGATCACAGAGGTGATTAACCCGGTATCATTTAGGTTGGAGCTGCCCGAGTCATTCCACATTCATAATCTGTTCCAAAAATCTCTACTTAAAAAATATTTTGAACCGGTAGTACCATCGAAAGCCTCGCCTCCGCCGGTTCTTGTTAATGATGCTGTAGAGTATGTGGTGTCTAAAATAGTGGATGTCAGGAAGGTGCGTAATTCCTTGCAGTACCTGATTCACTGGAAGGGGTATGGACCTGAAGAGAGATCTTGGGTACCTGCCAGGGAGGTTCATGCTCCTAGACTTGTTTGAAAATTTCATTTAGAACACCCTGAAAAGCCATCGCCTGAAGTCTTGGGTCCGGTGGCCCCTCGTAAAAGGGGGGGTACTGTAACAGGGTTCCGAAGGTGCACTCGGTCCCCCATTAGCCGCAGACCTGCTGCTTAGCTTCGGGAGCGAGGATCTGTGTTTGACCTCGTTCCCAGGGCTGGGTGGCTCCCTGCTCCTAAGTCTGCCTTGAGAGCCGAGCTGATCACTCGGTGCTCGACTGGTTGGTCTGTCGGTTATGTGACGCTAGCCACGTCACATGACCCTCACTCCCCACTATAAATACAGGCAGCCTGCTGGCCACAGGTTGCCTGTTAATTTAGGTTCCATCTGTGGTTTTGTCTTTCCTGTCGTACTTACCTCCTGCTGAATTCCTGACGATCCTCTGTCTGCTCTTTGTGTACTTTGCTGCTCTCCTGGTATTCTGACCCCGGCCTCCTCCTGACGATCCTCTGCTGACTCTTTTGGTACTACACGACTCTCCTGGTATTTATGACCCCGGCTTCTCCTGACAATTCTCTGCTTGCTCCATTTGTACTTTGTAGCTTTGCTGGTATTGACTCGGTCCGTTCTCGTTCTGTTGTTTGTCTGTCTGTCATCCCTGCGCTTAGTCCAAGCTAGGGATTGCCGTCCAGTTGTCCCCTGTCATTAGGACTCGCGAGGCAAGTAGGCAGGGCCAGGGGTAAGGGTGGAGCGCAATGGTCACTTCCCTCCCCCCTGTGTGTGTGTGTACGTGACCGTTACAATAAGTACCACAAGCTGACACATAGCCCTCACATTTACGCAACCCCGGCCACCAGAATCTAAGAGAAATGAGATTGACCATGAATCTGCTCCCAGGGTGTCCTGTAAGAACTGTACAGTGATGTTCCTCGAACACATTGTGTCGTAATTCAGAATTAACAAACAATTTCCCCGGAGGACAGGACTCCGGTGCATCTCCCTGGGCCTCCGACACCTCTGCCCCAAGGTCGGGTGATATACAGGGCGGATATTACTACCCTTTTAGCCAATATTGGACCAGGATCTTCCAAATCACCTTCCTTCCCCCGGAGAGTTATGTGACAAAGCGTCCGCCTTGACATTATTAACCCCAGGGCGATAGGTGACAACAAAATATCGTAAAAAAACAACGACCATCTGGCCTGACTTGGGTTCAGACGTTTAGCCGAGTCCAGGTAAGCCAGATTTTTGTGATCAGTAATTACCGTAATAGGGTGAATTGCTCCTTCCAACGAATGACACATTGCTCAAAAGCCAACTTAAAGGGGTTGTCCGGGTTCAGAGCTGAACCCGGACATACCTGTAATTTCACCCAGGCAGCCCCCCTGATGTTAGCATCGGAGCATTTCATGGGCTCTTTTATTTACAAAAACACACTGCAGGGCGGCGGCTACCGCCCAGCAGTGTGTTTGGTGATGTCACCGGCTCTGATGGGCGGGCTTTAGAGCTGCCCTAGCTGTTTTACAGGCTAGGGCAGCGCTAAAGCCTGCCCATCAGTGCCGGTGATGTCACCGGGCTTACTGCTGGGCGGAAGCCTCCATCGGGCAGCCCTATAGAGAGCCCGGTAAGTCACCGGAGCTCCAGAAAATGCCTTGGCCCTGCGAGATTTAGCGCATGTCAAAGGAGAGCATCGGAGCATGAACTGCTCTGGTGTTTAAGTCAGTGGGGCTGCCTGGGTGAACATGGGGATATGTCTGGGTTCAGCTCTGAACCCAGACAACCCTTTTAATGGCCAGCAACCCTCTATTATCCATGTCATAATTTTTTTCAACAGTTGAGAGCTTCTTAGAGAAGAAAGCACATGGGTGCCATTTACTAGGTGAAGGGCCCTGGGACAAGACTGCTCCTACCTCTACCTTGGATGCGTCAACTTCCACAATGAATGGCTGTAACACATCCGGTTGCACCAGTATAGGAGCAGAAGCAATACATTCCTTCACCGCTAAAAAGGCTCGTAATGCCTCATTAGACCAGACTGAGATATCTGAACCTTTCCTAGTCATGTCCATTAAAGGTTTAACCACAGTCGAGTATTTAAAAATGAATTTACGGTAGTAGTTGGTGAACCCCAAAAACCACATAAGCGCTTTCAGATTTTCTGGTTGATCCCAGTCCAACACAGCACGGACCTTCTCTGGATCCTGTCACGGCCATGCCCATGACCGTGACTTCTTTACCGCATGCAGTTGCCTGCGGTTTTGTATGGGTGTTCAACCACGGGTGAGGGCCGCTTGTTTGTGGCCTCACTTGTGGTTGCCGCGGGCAACTAGTGTTGTATTTAGCAGCAGAGCAGCCTGAGCGTCGCTAGGCAGCTTGCTGCCCTGGCATGCGGTCTCACCTGACTTTCTTTATGTTAGGTGTGTGTGTTGTGTGCATGGTGTATTTTGTATTGTGTGCACTTCCCCTTTATGTGTCTTTCCCTTCTGTGGTACTGGAAGGGTTAACTTCCTTCCCAGTGTGTGTGTGATGTCACTGGGTGTGTCCAACCCTTGGGTGTGGCCACTTGGGTCTATATACCGCAACACTAGTTGCCCGCGGCAACCACAAGTGAGGCCACAAACAAGCGGCCCTCACCCGTGGTTGAACACCCATACAAAACCGCAGGCAACTGCATGCGGTAAAGAAGTCACGGTCATGGGCATGGCCGTGACAGATCCATACAAAAACCTGAAGATGAGAGTAAGTAACACAGGAATTGCACTTCCTGAACTGCAAATTCCCACTTTTTCAACTCAGCATACAATTTATTCTCTCTTAGGATTTGTAACACTTGTCTCACGTGATCCTGATGCGTCTCCATGTCAGGAGAATAAATTAGAATATCATCCAGATACACCACAACAAACCTGCCCACCAGATGATGAAAAATGTCATTGATAAAATATTGAAAAACCGCAGGGGCATTGGTTAACCGAAAGGGCATAACCATATTCTCAAAATGACCTTCAGGGGTACTAAAGGCCTCCTTCCATTTGTCCCCCTCCTTGATCCTTACCATATTATATGCCCCCTCAAATCCAGTTTAGAGAACTCCTTGGCAATCTCCGACAATCTGATTGAATAAATCTGGGATTCAAGGAAGGGGATAAGGATCACGGACAGTAATGTGAATAAGCTCACGGAAGTCCAAACATGGCCTAAGAGTTCCGCCCTTTTTCTTAAGAAAGAAGCACCCTGTGGCCACTGGGGATTTTGATGGTCTAATATGACCTTTAGCCAAACTCTTGGTGATATATTCTTGCATGGCTGCTTTTTCGGGTTCAGAAAGATTATACAACCGAGACTTGTGCAACCTAGCTTCGGGAACAAGGTTGACGGTGCAATCATACTCCTGATGTGAAGGTAACTTCTGGTTTCCACTTTCAGAGAATACATCAGAAAAATCTGAAATAAACGAAGGTACAACTTTAGTGGTAACAACAGAAAGCTAAGACAGTTGTCTATGCAATAATAACTCCAATCAAGAATCTGTCTCGCTTGCCAATCAATGGTAGAATTAGGTTTGCTTAACCATGGTAACCCTAGCACCAAGGGAGCAGGCAGGCCCTCCAGCACAAAACACGAAAGGGATTTTTGATGAAAATCACCCACTTTTAAACAGATGTCCTGCACCATTTGTGACAAATATTTCTGCGTGACTGGAGCGGAATCAATTGCAAACACCAAAATATTTTTGTCTAATGCACTTGTAGTCAACCCATACATACGGACAAACTGACCATCAACTAGGTTAACCCCTGCCCCACTGTCAATAAACACTTCAATTCACACAGTTTTGGAATCTAGCGCCACCTCGGCAGACAGGAGAAATCGGGTACTACCGGCAAATGACTAAATAAAATTCTCAGATTCCCCACCCACACCACCAAGAGTGGGATGAGGATGAAACTTTTTTTTTCATTTTCACCTTGACGTTGAACATAATGACATACGTTAACAAAATGTCCCCTTTTCTACAGAAAAAGCAGAGTCTCTTCTTAAGCCTACAGTTCTTATCACCAGGTCCAGGAGTAGCTCCTCCCAGCTGCATTTGTTCGTCACTAGACATAAACTCAAGTATCTCTCTACCCAAAGTGTGGGAAGAGGCCGCCACCTTATATGATAGTACGTCTTGAGAGTGAGGAACCTTAGATCTCTCCCTCAGGCGTCTATCAATACGTACAGCAAGGGACATAGCCGTATCTAATGACTCAGGATATTCATGAAATGCCAACACGTCCTTCAGGCTCTCGGATAACCCTTGACAGAATTCACTATGGAGAGCTGGATTATTCCACTCCGTATCCGTAGCCCATCTCCTAAATTCAGAGCAATAGGTCTTTACAGAGCGCTCTTCCTGCCGTAAGCCATGCAACTTAGTCTCGGCCAGGGAGATCCCATCTCTCTGAAAAATTTATCTACCGACCGGAGGGACTCTGATCCGGTCAGCAACGAAAAAGCCCAAGATTGAGCTTCACCTTTAAGTAACAAAATGATTATACCCACTCTTTGACTCTTGTCCCCAGAAGAGTTAGGACGTAGTATAAAATATAATTTGCACGACTCCCTGAACCGTATAAAGTTGTCACTTTCCCCGAAAAATCTGTCCGGGAGTGCGACCTTAGGTTCAAGGCAGGTCTGGTTCCCACTGCCAGAACCAGCAGCCTGTGGTCTCTGGATCTGTGAGACAGTCGTGCGAAGGTCAGCCACCTCCAAAGACAGCCCCTGCAGCAGTTCGACCAGTGCAGAAATCGTATTGATCCCTGCACTGACACAAACAAAATGGCGGTTTTTCGGCAGTTGATAATGTCACAGTGTAAGGGGAGGGGAGGAACACCAGAATGACAACAGAAGGAAAATGACCAGGAACTAGGCCTCAAAGCTAGGGAAAGGGAAATGGTGACCACCTAAGGAAACCCTAAACCTAGCCCTGACTCCTGTCAGTATGAATAGACCCTGATGGTGAAAATATTCATACACCGGAAACCTAGGCCCTAGTAACCCTGAAAAGCCTTAGGATTAGTGACAGGGTCTGAGACTACTGGTTCCTTCCCAGATGAACGAACCACCATCTCCCTGAGGTCTAGTAAACAACAAGCAAATGGGAGCAACAAAATACCAAGTACACTTATCGTCAATAGAAAATGGATGAGCAGGAACTCAAATGAGGACCACACACCAGCTCTTCCAACTCCAGGCAGAGAATATCAACCGCAAGGTATGAAGTGTGAGTCCAAACTAAATAGAGGAGCAGTAATGACCACAAGCTACACCTGAGACAAGAGGTGTGGTTATTATCAACAGATAACCTAGCGTGCAGCCAGTCTCTTAGATCTTCTAACCTCTGTCACTGGAGGGACCGTGACAATTACACTTTTTGTGAGGCAATATAACAAACAATAGCTGTTCTGGCATCGTTTTTATTATTTAGTTTTTTATAATGTTCATCTGACAGGTTAGATCATGTGCTATTTTTATAGAGCAGGTTGTTACAGAGGCGACAATACCAAATACGACTACCTTTTTTTTGGTTGTCTGTTTCAGTTTTACATAATAAAGCACTTTTGAAAAAAAAGAATTTTGTGTCTCCATATTCTGAAAGCCATAGTTTTTTTTAACTTTTTGGGCGACTGTCTTATGTAGGGGCTCATTTTTTGCAGGATGAGATGACGATTTGATTGGTACTATTTTAGGGTGCATATGACTTTTTGATTGCTTGGTATTACACTTATTGTGATTAAGGTGACAAAATAGCTTTCTTGACACGTTTTTTTTTTTTTTTTTTTTTTTTCAGTATTCACCTAAGGGGTTATTTGATGTGATATTTTTAACAGACCTGGCTGTTACAGATGTGGTGATACCTAATATGTCAACTTTTTTATTTTTTTCACTTTTACACAATAAACACAATAAAAGCATTTTTGAAACAAAAAAAAAATATGCTTTAGTGTCTCCATATTCTGAGAGCCATAGTTTATTTTTATTTTTGCCCCATTGTTTTATGTAAGGTCTTATTTTTTGCGTGATGAGGTGACGATTTGATTGGTACCATTTTGGGAGGCATACGCCTGTTTGATCGCTTGGTGTTGCACTTTTTGTGATGTAAGGTGACAAAAATAAAAATTCTATGGTGTTCAGATAAGGGGGTGGATCATGTGATATTTTTATAGAGCCGTACAGGAGATTCTGTTTCTAGGGCATGTTCTGACTCCTCACGCCTTCAAGATGGATCCTGGTAAGGTACTAGCAATTAAGTAATGGGTAAGACCTTCATCCTTAAAGGCCTTACAACGGTTCCTAGGTTTCGCCAATTACTATCGTAAATTTATTATGAATTTTTTCGTAATTGCTAAACCGTTGACCGACCTTACTAAAAAAGGGGCGGATTTGGAGAATTGGTCTACTGAGGCCATTTCTTCATTTGAAAAATTAAAAAAGGCATTCAGTAGCGCTCCCATTCTGATCCAGCCTGATCAGGAGAGACCTTTTATTGTGGAGGTGGATGCGTCCGAGGACGGCGCAGGAGCAGTCCTTTCACAAGGTCCTACTACCCTCACTAACCTGAGACCATGTGCCTTCTTCTCCAGGAAATTCTCTCCCACGGAGAGAAACTACGACATAGGGAATAGGGAGCTGCTGGCCATTAAATGGGCATTTGAGGAATGGAGGCATTTTCTGGAGGGGGCAAGGCATTGTGTAACTGTTGTCACTGACCATAAAAACCTTGTGTTTCTCGAGTCTGCTAAGAGGTTGAATCCCCGTCAAGCCAGATGGGCTCTGTTTTTTACTCGTTTTGATTTTTCCATTACGTTCAGGCCGGGAAGTAAAAATGTGAAGGCAGACGCATTATCTCAGAGCTTCCAGGCTTTTCAACCTACTGAGGTACCACCTGAATCCATCCTGCCAGCAAAAATCTTCTTAGCAGCTCTTACCCAGGATATCTCAGCTCGCATTAGGTCTGAACAACATCTGGCACCGGTATCCACCCCAACAGATAAGTTGTTTGTTCCCGTACAATTTCGTCTCCAGCTGTTGGGTGAGTGTCACGAATCTGCCTTTTGTGGACATCCGGGTGTTGAGGGCACTAAGGATCTGGTTTCTAGATCTTATTGGTGGCCCACTCTAACTAGGGATGTCAAGTCCTACGTGTCAGCCTGTGAGGTTTGTGCCAGGTCTAAGACACCTAGGACTCGCCCTGCTGGTAACCTACGACCCCTACCCATTCCCAGTAGACCCTGGTCCCATATCTCGATGGACTTTATAACTGACCTACCGCCGGCAGAGGGTAAGACTGTAGTTTGGGTAGTGGTCGATAGGTTTAGCAAGATGGTCCATTTCATTCCCCTGTCTAAACTCCCGAATGCCAAAACTCTGGCATCTATTTTTGTGAAAGAAATTGTTCGATTGCATGGTATCCTGGAAAATATTGTTTCTGACAGGGGTGTGCAGTTTGTGTCCAAATTCTGGAGGGCCTTCTGTCAAAAATGTAAAATTTCATTGTCTTTTTCCTCTGCCTACCACCCTGAGAGTAATGGGCAGACTGAACGCCTTAATCAGTCTGTGGAACAATTCTTGAGGTTGTATGTTGCTGATGACCACCAATTATGGGTGAAATTTCTTCCATTGGCTGAATTTGCTTTGAATAACCGTGTCAATTCTTCTGCTGGGGTTTCACCTTTCTTTTGTAACCATGGTTTCCATCCCCGTTTTCATTCTGGGTCATCCATCTCCTCCTCTAACCCTGAGGCTGATAGGCTCTCCTCTGAAATGTGCACTGTTTGGGCCCGGGTTCAATCGAACTTAGAAAAGGCTCAAAGTTCTCAGAAACTCAAGGCCGATAGGAGACGTTTAAGGGGGCTGAATTTTCAGGTTGGGGATAAGGTATGGTTGTCCTCCAAGAATCTCTCTCTTAAGGTAGATTCTAAAAAGTTTGCTCCTCGTTTTACTGGACCATATAAGATCACAGAGGTGATTAACCCGGTATCATTTAGGTTGGAGCTGCCCGAGTCATTCCACATTCATAATCTGTTCCAAAAATCTCTACTTAAAAAATATTTTGAACCGGTAGTACCATCGAAAGCCTCGCCTCCGCCGGTTCTTGTTAATGATGCTGTAGAGTATGTGGTGTCTAAAATAGTGGATGTCAGGAAGGTGCGTAATTCCTTGCAGTACCTGATTCACTGGAAGGGGTATGGACCTGAAGAGAGATCTTGGGTACCTGCCAGGGAGGTTCATGCTCCTAGACTTGTTTGAAAATTTCATTTAGAACACCCTGAAAAGCCATCGCCTGAAGTCTTGGGTCCGGTGGCCCCTCGTAAAAGGGGGGGTACTGTAACGGGGTTCCGAAGGTGCACTCGGTCCCCCATTAGCCGCAGACCTGCTGCTTAGCTTCGGGAGCGAGGATCTGTGTTTGACCTCGTTCCCAGGGCTGGGTGGCTCCCTGCTCCAAAGTCTGCCTTGAGAGCCGAGCTGATCACTCGGTGCTCGACTGGTTGGTCTGTCGGTTATGTGACGCTAGCCACGTCACATGACCCTCACTCCCCACTATAAATACAGGCAGCCTGCTGGCCACAGGTTGCCTGTTAATTTAGGTTCCACCTGTGGTTTTGTCTTTCCTGTCGTACTTACCTCCTGCTGAATTCCTGACGATCCTCTGTCTGCTCTTTGTGTACTTTGCTGCTCTCCTGGTATTCTGACCCCGGCCTCCTCCTGACGATCCTCTGCTGACTCTTTTGGTACTACACGACTCTCCTGGTATTTATGACCCCGGCTTCTCCTGACAATTCTCTGCTTGCTCCATTTGTACTTTGTAGCTTTCCTGGTATTGACTCGGTCCGTTCTCGTTCTGTTGTTTGTCTGTCTGTCATCCCTGCGCTTAGTCCAAGCTAGGGATTGCCGTCCAGTTGTCCCCTGTCATTAGGACTCGCGAGGCAAGTAGGCAGGGCCAGGGGTAAGGGTGGAGCGCAGTGGTCACTTCCCTCCCCCCTGTGTGTGTGTGTACGTGACCGTTACAATAAGTACCACAAGCTGACACATAGCCCTCACATTTACGCAACCCCGGCCACCAGAATCTAAGAGAAATGAGATTGACCATGAATCTGCTCCCAGGGTGTCCTGTAAGAACTGTACAGTGATGTTCCTCGAACACATTGTGTCGTAATTCAGAATTAACAAACAATTTACCCGGAGGACAGGACTCCGGTGCATCTCCCTGGGCCTCCGACACCTCTGCCCCAAGGTCGGGTGATATACAGGGCGGATATTACCACCCTTTTAGCCAATATTGGACCAGGATCTTCCAAATCACCTTCCTTCCCCCGGAGAGTTATGTGACAAAGCGTCCGCCTTGACATTATTAACCCCAGGGCGATAGGTGACAACAAAATATCGTAAAAAAACAACGACCATCTGGCCTGACTTGGGTTCAGACGTTTAGCCGAGTCCAGGTAAGCCAGATTTTTGTGATCAGTAATTACCGTAATAGGGTGAATTGCTCCTTCCAACGAATGACACATTGCTCAAAAGCCAACTTAAAGGGGTTGTCCGGGTTCAGAGCTGAACCCGGACATACCTGTAATTTCACCCAGGCAGCCCCCCTGATGTTAGCATCGGAGCATTTCATGGGCTCTTTTATTTACAAAAACACACTGCAGGGCGGCGGCTACCGCCCAGCAGTGTGTTTGGTGATGTCACCGGCTCTGATGGGCGGGCTTTAGAGCTGCCCTAGCTGTTTTACAGGCTAGGGCAGCGCTAAAGCCTGCCCATCAGTGCCGGTGATGTCACCGGGCTTACTGCTGGGCGGAAGCCTCCATCGGGCAGCCCTATAGAGAGCCCGGTAAGTCACCGGAGCTCCAGAAAATGCCTTGGCCCTGCGAGATTTAGCGCATGTCAAAGGAGAGCATCGGAGCATGAACTGCTCTGGTGTTTAAGTCAGTGGGGCTGCCTGGGTGAACATGGGGATATGTCTGGGTTCAGCTCTGAACCCAGACAACCCTTTTAATGGCCAGCAACCCTCTATTATCCATGTCATAATTTTTTTCAACAGTTGAGAGCTTCTTAGAGAAGAAAGCACATGGGTGCCATTTACTAGGTGAAGGGCCCTGCGACAAGACTGCTCCTACCTCTACCTTGGATGCGTCAACTTCCACAATGAATGGCTGTAACACATCCAGTATAGGAGCAGAAGCAATACATTCCTTCACCGCTAAAAAGGCTCGTAATGCCTCATTAGACCAGACTGAGATATCTGAACCTTTCCTAGTCATGTCCGTTAAAGGTTTAACCACAGTCGAGTATTTAAAAATGAATTTACGGTAGTAGTTGGTGAACCCCAAAAACCACATAAGCGCTTTCAGATTTTCTGGTTGATCCCAGTCCAACACAGCACGGACCTTCTCTGGATCCTGTCATGGCCATGCCCATGACCGTGACTTCTTTACCGCATGCAGTTGCCTGCGGTTTTGTATGGGTGTTCAACCACGGGTGAGGGCCGCTTGTTTGTGGCCTCACTTGTGGTTGCCGCGGGCAACTAGTGTTGTATTTAGCAGCAGAGCAGCCTGAGCGTCGCTAGGCAGCTTGCTGCCCTGGCATGCGGTCTCACCTGACTTTCTTTATGTTAGGTGTGTGTGTTGTGTGCATGGTGTATTTTGTATTGTGTGCACTTCCCCTTTATGTGTCTTTCCCTTCTGTGGTACTGGAAGGGTTAACTTCCTTCCCAGTGTGTGTGTGATGTCACTGGGTGTGTCCAACCCTTGGGTATGGCCACTTGGGTCTATATAGAAAGTCAGGTGAGACCGCATGCCAGGGCAGCAAGCTGCCTAGCGACGCTCAGGCTGCTCTGCTGCTAAATACAACACTAGTTGCCCGCGGCAACCACAAGTGAGGCCACAAACAAGCGGCCCTCACCCGTGGTTGAACACCCATACAAAACCGCAGGCAACTGCATGCGGTAAAGAAGTCACGGTCATGGGCATGGCCGTGACAGATCCATACAAAAACCTGAAGATGAGAGTAAGTAACCCAGGAATTGCACTTCCTGAACTGCAAATTCCCACTTTTTCAACTCAGCATACAATTTATTCTCTCTTAGGATTTGTAACACTTGTCTCACGTGATCCTGATGCGTCTCCATGTCAGGAGAATAAATTAGAATATCATCCAGATACACCACAACAAACCTGCCCACCAGATGATGAAAAATGTCATTGATAAAATATTGAAAAACCGCAGGGGCATTGGTTAACCGAAAGGGCATAACCATATTCTCAAAATGACCTTCAGGGGTACTAAAGGCCTCCTTCCATTTGTCCCCCTCCTTGATCCTTACCATATTATATGCCCCCTCAAATCCAGTTTAGAGAACTCCTTGGCAATCTCCGACAATCTGATTGAATAAATCTGGGATTCAAGGAAGGGGATAAGGATCACGGACAGTAATGTGAATAAGCTCACGGAAGTCCAAACATGGCCTAAGAGTTCCGCCCTTTTTCTTAAGAAAGAAGCACCCTGTGGCCACTGGGGATTTTGACGGTCTGATATGACCTTTAGCCAAACTCTTGGTGATATATTCTTGCATGGCTGCTTTTTCGGGTTCAGAAAGATTATACAACCGAGACTTGTGCAACCTAGCTTCGGGAACAAGGTTGACGGTGCAATCATACTCCTGATGTGAAGGTAACTTCTGGTTTCCACTTTCAGAGAATACATCAGAAAAATCTGAAATAAACGAAGGTACAACTTTAGTGGTAACAACAGAAAGCTAAGACAGTTGTCTATGCAATAATAACTCCAATCAAGAATCTGTCTCGCTTGCCAATCAATGGTAGAATTAGGTTTGCTTAACCATGGTAACCCTAGCACCAAGGGAGCAGGCAGGCCCTCCAGCACAAAACACGAAAGGGATTTTTGATGAAAATCACCCACTTTTAAACAGATGTCCTGCACCATTTGTGACAAATATTTCTGCGTGACTGGAGCGGAATCAATTGCAAACACCAAAATATTTTTGTCTAATGCACTTGTAGTCAACCCATACATACGGACAAACTGACCATCAACTAGGTTAACCCCTGCCCCACTGTCAATAAACACTTCAATTCACACAGTTTTGGAATCTAGCGCCACCTCGGCAGACAGGAGAAATCGGGTACTACCGGCAAATGACTAAATAAAATTCTCAGATTCCCCACCCACACCACCAAGAGTGGGATGAGGATGAAACTTTTTTTTTCATTTTCACCTTGACGCTGAACATAATGACATACGTTAACAAAATGTCCCCTTTTCTACAGAAAAAGCAGAGTCTCTTCTTAAGCCTACAGTTCTTATCACCAGGTCCAGGAGTAGCTCCTCCCAGCTGCATTTGTTCGTCACTAGACATAAACTCAAGTATCTCTCTACCCAAAGTGTGGGAAGAGGCCGCCACCTTATATGATAGTACGTCTTGAGAGTGAGGAACCTTAGATCTCTCCCTCAGGCGTCTATCAATACGTACAGCAAGGGACATAGCCGTATCTAATGACTCAGGATATTCATGAAATGCCAACACGTCCTTCAGGCTCTCGGATAACCCTTGACAGAATTCACTATGGAGAGCTGGATTATTCCACTCCGTATCCGTAGCCCATCTCCTAAATTCAGAGCAATAGGTCTTTACAGAGCGCTCTTCCTGCCGTAAGCCATGCAACTTAGTCTCGGCCAGGGAGATCCCATCTCTCTGAAAAATTTATCTACCGACCGGAGGGACTCTGATCCGGTCAGCAACGAAAAAGCCCAAGATTGAGCTTCACCTTTAAGTAACAAAATGATTATACCCACTCTTTGACTCTTGTCCCCAGAAGAGTTAGGACGTAGTATAAAATATAATTTGCACGACTCCCTGAACCGTATAAAGTTGTCACTTTCCCCGAAAAATCTGTCCGGGAGTGCGACCTTAGGTTCAAGGCAGGTCTGGTTCCCACTGCCAGAACCAGCAGCCTGTGGTCTCTGGATCTGTGAGACAGTCGTGCGAAGGTCAGCCACCTCCAAAGACAGCCCCTGCAGCAGTTCGACCAGTGCAGAAATCGTATTGATCCCTGCACTGACACAAACAAAATGGCGGTTTTTCGGCAGTTGATAATGTCACAGTGTAAGGGGAGGGGAGGAACACCAGAATGACAACAGAAGGAAAATGACCAGGAACTAGGCCTCAAAGCTAGGGAAAGGGAAATGGTGACCACCTAAGGAAACCCTAAACCTAGCCCTGACTCCTGTCAGTATGAATAGACCCTGATGGTGAAAATATTCATACACCGGAAACCTAGGCCCTAGTAACCCTGAAAAGCCTTAGGATTAGTGACAGGGTCTGAGACTACTGGTTCCTTCCCAGATGAACGAACCACCATCTCCCTGAGGTCTAGTAAACAACAAGCAAATGGGAGCAACAAAATACCAAGTACACTTATCGTCAATAGAAAATGGATGAGCAGGAACTCAAATGAGGACCACACACCAGCTCTTCCAACTCCAGGCAGAGAATATCAACCGCAAGGTAGGAAGTGTGAGTCCAAACTAAATAGAGGAGCAGTAATGACCACAAGCTACACCTGAGACAAGAGGTGTGGTTATTATCAACAGATAACCTAGCGTGCAGCCAGTCTCTCAGATCTTCTAACCTCTGTCACTGGAGGGACCGTGACAATTACACTTTTTGTGAGGCAATATAACAAACAATAGCTGTTCTGGCATCGTTTTTATTATTTAGTTTTTTATAATGTTCATCTGACAGGTTAGATCATGTGCTATTTTTATAGAGCAGGTTGTTACAGATGCGACAATACCAAATACGACTACCTTTTTTTTGGTTGTCTGTTTCAGTTTTACATAATAAAGCACTTTTGAAAAAAAAGAATTTTGTGTCTCCATATTCTGAAAGCCATAGTTTTTTTTAACTTTTTGGGCGACTGTCTTATGTAGGGGCTCATTTTTTGCAGGATGAGATGACGATTTGATTGGTACTATTTTAGGGTGCATATGACTTTTTGATTGCTTGGTATTACACTTATTGTGATTAAGGTGACAAAATAGCTTTCTTGACACGTTTTTTTTTTTTTTTTTTTCAGTATTCACCTAAGGAGTTATTTGATGTGATATTTTTAACAGACCTGGCTGTTACAGATGTGGTGATACCTAATATGTCAACTTTTTTATTTTTTTCACTTTTACACAATAAACACAATAAAAGCATTTTTGAAACAAAAAAAAAATATGCTTTAGTGTCTCCATATTCTGAGAGCCATAGTTTATTTTTATTTTTGCCCCATTGTTTTATGTAAGGTCTTATTTTTTGCGTGATGAGGTGACGATTTGATTGGTACCATTTTGGGAGGCATACGCCTGTTTGATCGCTTGGTGTTGCACTTTTTGTGATGTAAGGTGACAAAAATAAAAATTCTATGGTGTTCAGATAAGGGGGTGGATCATGTGATATTTTTATAGAGCCGTACAGGAGATTCTGTTTCTAGGGCATGTTCTGACTCCTCACGCCTTCAAGATGGATCCTGGTAAGGTACTAGCAATTAAGTAATGGCTAAGACCTTCATCCTTAAAGGCCTTACAACGGTTCCTAGGTTTCGCCAATTACTATCGTAAATTTATTATGAATTTTTTCGTAATTGCTAAACCGTTGACCGACCTTACTAAAAAAGGGGCGGATTTGGAGAATTGGTCTACTGAGGCCATTTCTTCATTTGAAAAATTAAAAAAGGCATTCAGTAGCGCTCCCATTCTGATCCAGCCTGATCAGGAGAGACCTTTTATTGTGGAGGTGGATGCGTCCGAGGACGGCGCAGGAGCAGTCCTTTCACAAGGTCCTACTACCCTCACTAACCTGAGACCATGTGCCTTCTTCTCCAGGAAATTCTCTCCCACGGAGAGAAACTACGACATAGGGAATAGGGAGCTGCTGGCCATTAAATGGGCATTTGAGGAATGGAGGCATTTTCTGGAGGGGGCAAGGCATTGTGTAACTGTTGTCACTGACCATAAAAACCTTGTGTTTCTCGAGTCTGCTAAGAGGTTGAATCCCCGTCAAGCCAGATGGGCTCTGTTTTTTACTCGTTTTGATTTTTCCATTACGTTCAGGCCGGGAAGTAAAAATGTGAAGGCAGACGCATTATCTCAGAGCTTCCAGGCTTTTCAACCTACTGAGGTACCACCTGAATCCATCCTGCCAGCAAAAATCTTCTTAGCAGCTCTTACCCAGGATATCTCAGCTCGCATTAGGTCTGAACAACATCTGGCACCGGTATCTACCCCAACAGATAAGTTGTTTGTTCCCGTACAATTTCGTCTCCAGCTGTTGGGTGAGTGTCACGAATCTGCCTTTTGTGGACATCCGGGTGTTGAGGGCACTAAGGAGCTGGTTTCTAGATCTTATTGGTGGCCCACTCTAACTAGGGATGTCAAGTCCTACGTGTCAGCCTGTGAGGTTTGTGCCAGGTCTAAGACACCTAGGACTCACCCTGCTGGTAACCTACGACCCCTACCCATTCCCAGTAGACCCTGGTCCCATATCTCGATGGAATTTATAACTGACCTACCGCCGGCAGAGGGTAAGACTGTAGTTTGGGTAGTGGTCGATAGGTTTAGCAAGATGGTCCATTTCATTCCCCTGTCTAAACTCCCGAATGCCAAAACTCTGGCATCTATTTTTGTGAAAGAAATTGTTCGATTGCATGGTATCCTGGAAAATATTGTTTCTGACAGGGGTGTGCAGTTTGTGTCCAAATTCTGGAGGGCCTTCTGTCAAAAATGTAAAATTTCATTGTCTTTTTCCTCTGCCTACCACCCTGAGAGTAATGGGCAGACTGAACGCCTTAATCAGTCTGTGGAACAATTCTTGAGGTTGTATGTTGCTGATGACCACCAATTATGGGTGAAATTTCTTCCATTGGCTGAATTTGCTTTGAATAACCGTGTCAATTCTTCTGCTGGGGTTTCACCTTTCTTTTGTAACCATGGTTTCCATCCCCGTTTTCATTCTGGGTCATCCATCTCCTCCTCTAACCCTGAGGCTGATAGGCTCTCCTCTGAAATGTGCACAGTTTGGGCCCGGGTTCAATCGAACTTAGAAAAGGCTCAAAGTTCTCAGAAACTTAAGGCCGATAGGAGACGTTCAAGGGGGCTGAATTTTCAGGTTGGGGATAAGGTATGGTTGTCCTCCAAGAATCTCTCTCTTAAGGTAGATTCTAAAAAGTTTGCTCCTCGTTTTATTGGACCATATAAGATCACAGAGGTGATTAACCCGGTATCATTTAGGTTGGAGCTGCCCGAGTCATTCCACATTCATAATCTGTTCCAAAAATCTCTACTTAAAAAATATTTTGAACCGGTAGTACCATCGAAAGCCTCGCCTCCGCCGGTTCTTGTTAATGATGCTGTAGAGTATGTGGTGTCTAAAATAGTGGATGTCAGGAAGGTGCGTAATTCCTTGCAGTACCTGATTCACTGGAAGGGGTATGGACCTGAAGAGAGATCTTGGGTACCTGCCAGGGAGGTTCATGCTCCTAGACTTGTTTGAAAATTTCATTTAGAACACCCTGAAAAGCCATCGCCTGAAGTCTTGGGTCCGGTGGCCCCTCGTAAAAGGGGGGGTACTGTAACGGGGTTCCGAAGGTGCACTCGGTCCCCCATTAGCCGCAGACCTGCTGCTTAGCTTCGGGAGCGAGGATCTGTGTTTGACCTCGTTCCCAGGGCTGGGTGGCTCCCTGCTCCTAAGTCTGCCTTGAGAGCCGAGCTGATCACTCGGTGCTCGACTGGTTGGTCTGTCGGTTATGTGACGCTAGCCACGTCACATGACCCTCACTCCCCACTATAAATACAGGCAGCCTGCTGGCCACAGGTTGCCTGTTAATTTAGGTTCCACCTGTGGTTTTGTCTTTCCTGTCGTACTTACCTCCTGCTGAATTCCTGACGATCCTCTGTCTGCTCTTTGTGTACTTTGCTGCTCTCCTGGTATTCTGACCCCGGCCTCCTCCTGACGATCCTCTGCTGACTCTTTTGGTACTACACGACTCTCCTGGTATTTATGACCCCGGCTTCTCCTGACAATTCTCTGCTTGCTCCATTTGTACTTTGTAGCTTTGCTGGTATTGACTCGGTCCGTTCTCGTTCTGTTGTTTGTCTGTCTGTCATCCCTGCGCTTAGTCCAAGCTAGGGATTGCCGTCCAGTTGTCCCCTGTCATTAGGACTCGCGAGGCAAGTAGGCAGGGCCAGGGGTAAGGGTGGAGCGCAGTGGTCACTTCCCTCCCCCCTGTGTGTGTGTGTACGTGACCGTTACAATAAGTACCACAAGCTGACACATAGCCCTCACATTTACGCAACCCCGGCCACCAGAATCTAAGAGAAATGAGATTGACCATGAATCTGCTCCCAGGGTGTCCTGTAAGAACTGTACAGTGATGTTCCTCGAACACATTGTGTCGTAATTCAGAATTAACAAACAATTTACCCGGAGGACAGGACTCCGGTGCATCTCCCTGGGCCTCCGATACCTCTGCCCCAAGGTCGGGTGATATACAGGGCGGATATTACCACCCTTTTAGCCAATATTGGACCAGGATCTTCCAAATCACCTTCCTTCCCCCGGAGAGTTATGTGACAAAGCGTCCGCCTTGACATTATTAACCCCAGGGCGATAGGTGACAACAAAATATCGTAAAAAAACAACGACCATCTGGCCTGACTTGGGTTCAGACGTTTAGCCGAGTCCAGGTAAGCCAGATTTTTGTGATCAGTAATTACCGTAATAGGGTGAATTGCTCCTTCCAACGAATGACACATTGCTCAAAAGCCAACTTAAAGGGGTTGTCCGGGTTCAGAGCTGAACCCGGACATACCTGTAATTTCACCCAGGCAGCCCCCCTGATGTTAGCATCGGAGCATTTCATGGGCTCTTTTATTTACAAAAACACACTGCAGGGCGGCGGCTACCGCCCAGCAGTGTGTTTGGTGATGTCACCGGCTCTGATGGGCGGGCTTTAGAGCTGCCCTAGCTGTTTTACAGGCTAGGGCAGCGCTAAAGCCTGCCCATCAGTGCCGGTGATGTCACCGGGCTTACTGCTGGGCGGAAGCCTCCATCGGGCAGCCCTATAGAGAGCCCGGTAAGTCACCGGAGCTCCAGAAAATGCCTTGGCCCTGCGAGATTTAGCGCATGTCAAAGGAGAGCATCGGAGCATGAACTGCTCTGGTGTTTAAGTCAGTGGGGCTGCCTGGGTGAACATGGGGATATGTCTGGGTTCAGCTCTGAACCCAGACAACCCTTTTAATGGCCAGCAACCCTCTATTATCCATGTCATAATTTTTTTCAACAGTTGAGAGCTTCTTAGAGAAGAAAGCACATGGGTGCCATTTACTAGGTGAAGGGCCCTGCGACAAGACTGCTCCTACCTCTACCTTGGATGCGTCAACTTCCACAATGAATGGCTGTAACACATCCGGTTGCACCAGTATAGGAGCAGAAGCAATACATTCCTTCACCGCTAAAAAGGCTCGTAATGCCTCATTAGACCAGACTGAGATATCTGAACCTTTCCTAGTCATGTCCGTTAAAGGTTTAACCACAGTCGAGTATTTAAAAATGAATTTACGGTAGTAGTTGGTGAACCCCAAAAACCACATAAGCGCTTTCAGATTTTCTGGTTGATCCCAGTCCAACACAGCACGGACCTTCTCTGGATCCTGTCACGGCCATGCCCATGACCGTGACTTCTTTACCGCATGCAGTTGCCTGCGGTTTTGTATGGGTGTTCAACCACGGGTGAGGGCCGCTTGTTTGTGGCCTCACTTGTGGTTGCCGCGGGCAACTAGTGTTGTATTTAGCAGCAGAGCAGCCTGAGCGTCGCTAGGCAGCTTGCTGCCCTGGCATGCGGTCTCACCTGACTTTCTTTATGTTAGGTGTGTGTGTTGTGTGCATGGTGTATTTTGTATTGTGTGCACTTCCCCTTTATGTGTCTTTCCCTTCTGTGGTACTGGAAGGGTTAACTTCCTTCCCAGTGTGTGTGTGATGTCACTGGGTGTGTCCAACCCTTGGGTGTGGCCACTTGGGTCTATATAGGCCCAAGTGGCCACACCCGAGGGTTGGACACACCCAGTGACATAACACACACACTGGGAAGGAAGTTAACCCTTCCAGTACCACAGAAGGGAAAGACACATAAAGGGGAAGTGCACACAATGCAAAATACACCATGCACACAACACACACACCTAACATAAAGAAAGTCAGGTGAGACCGCATGCCAGGGCAGCAAGCTGCCTAGCGACGCTCAGGCTGCTCTGCTGCTAAATACAACACTAGTTGCCCGCGGCAACCACAAGTGAGGCCACAAACAAGCGGCCCTCACCCGTGGTTGAACACCCATACAAAACCGCAGGCAACTGCATGCGGTAAAGAAGTCACGGTCATGGGCATGGCCGTGACAGATCCATACAAAAACCTGAAGATGAGAGTAAGTAACCCAGGAATTGCACTTCCTGAACTGCAAATTCCCACTTTTTCAACTCAGCATACAATTTATTCTCTCTTAGGATTTGTAACACTTGTCTCACGTGATCCTGATGCGTCTCCATGTCAGGAGAATAAATTAGAATATCATCCAGATACACCACAACAAACCTGCCCACCAGATGATGAAAAATGTCATTGATAAAATATTGAAAAACCGCAGGGGCATTGGTTAACCGAAAGGGCATAACCATATTCTCAAAATGACCTTCTGGGGTACTAAAGGCCTCCTTCCATTTGTCCCCCTCCTTGATCCTTACCATATTATATGCCCCCTCAAATCCAGTTTAGAGAACTCCTTGGCAATCTCCGACAATCTGATTGAATAAATCTGGGATTCAAGGAAGGGGATAAGGATCACGGACAGTAATGTGAATAAGCTCACGGAAGTCCAAACATGGCCTAAGAGTTCCGCCCTTTTTCTTAAGAAAGAAGCACCCTGTGGCCACTGGGGATTTTGATGGTCTAATATGACCTTTAGCCAAACTCTTGGTGATATATTCTTGCATGGCTGCTTTTTCGGGTTCAGAAAGATTATACAACCGAGACTTGTGCAACCTAGCTTCGGGAACAAGGTTGACGGTGCAATCATACTCCTGATGTGAAGGTAACTTCTGGTTTCCACTTTCAGAGAATACATCAGAAAAATCTGAAATAAACGAAGGTACAACTTTAGTGGTAACAACAGAAAGCTAAGACAGTTGTCTATGCAATAATAACTCCAATCAAGAATCTGTCTCGCTTGCCAATCAATTGTAGAATTAGGTTTGCTTAACCATGGTAACCCTAGCACCAAGGGAGCAGGCAGGCCCTCCAGCACAAAACACGAAAGGGATTTTTGATGAAAATCACCCACTTTTAAACAGATGTCCTGCACCATTTGTGACAAATATTTCTGCGTGACTGGAGCGGAATCAATTGCAAACACCAAAATATTTTTGTCTAATGCACTTGTAGTCAACCCATACATACGGACAAACTGACCATCAACTAGGTTAACCCCTGCCCCACTGTCAATAAACACTTCAATTCACACAGTTTTGGAATCTAGCGCCACCTCGGCAGACAGGAGAAATCGGGTACTACCGGCAAATGACTAAATAAAATTCTCAGATTCCCCACCCACACCACCAAGAGTGGGATGAGGATGAAACTTTTTTTTTCATTTTCACCTTGACGCTGAACATAATGACATACGTTAACAAAATGTCCCCTTTTCTACAGAAAAAGCAGAGTCTCTTCTTAAGCCTACAGTTCTTATCACCAGGTCCAGGAGTAGCTCCTCCCAGCTGCATTTGTTCGTCACTAGACATAAACTCAAGTATCTCTCTACCCAAAGTGTGGGAAGAGGCCGCCACCTTATATGATAGTACGTCTTGAGAGTGAGGAACCTTAGATCTCTCCCTCAGGCGTCTATCAATACGTACAGCAAGGGACATAGCCGTATCTAATGACTCAGGATATTCATGAAATGCCAACACGTCCTTCAGGCTCTCGGATAACCCTTGACAGAATTCACTATGGAGAGCTGGATTATTCCACTCCGTATCCGTAGCCCATCTCCTAAATTCAGAGCAATAGGTCTTTACAGAGCGCTCTTCCTGCCGTAAGCCATGCAACTTAGTCTCGGCCAGGGAGATCCCATCTCTCTGAAAAATTTATCTACCGACCGGAGGGACTCTGATCCGGTCAGCAACGAAAAAGCCCAAGATTGAGCTTCACCTTTAAGTAACAAAATGATTATACCCACTCTTTGACTCTTGTCCCCAGAAGAGTTAGGACGTAGTATAAAATATAATTTGCACGACTCCCTGAACCGTATAAAGTTGTCACTTTCCCCGAAAAATCTGTCCGGGAGTGCGACCTTAGGTTCAAGGCAGGTCTGGTTCCCACTGCCAGAACCAGCAGCCTGTGGTCTCTGGATCTGTGAGACAGTCGTGCGAAGGTCAGCCACCTCCAAAGACAGCCCCTGCAGCAGTTCGACCAGTGCAGAAATCGTATTGATCCCTGCACTGACACAAACAAAATGGCGGTTTTTCGGCAGTTGATAATGTCATAGTGTAAGGGGAGGGGAGGAACACCAGAATGACAACAGAAGGAAAATGACCAGGAACTAGGCCTCAAAGCTAGGGAAAGGGAAATGGTGACCACCTAAGGAAACCCTAAACCTAGCCCTGACTCCTGTCAGTATGAATAGACCCTGATGGTGAAAATATTCATACACCGGAAACCTAGGCCCTAGTAACCCTGAAAAGCCTTAGGATTAGTGACAGGGTCTGAGACTACTGGTTCCTTCCCAGATGAACGAACCACCATCTCCCTGAGGTCTAGTAAACAACAAGCAAATGGGAGCAACAAAATACCAAGTACACTTATCGTCAATAGAAAATGGATGAGCAGGAACTCAAATGAGGACCACACACCAGCTCTTCCAACTCCAGGCAGAGAATATCAACCGCAAGGTATGAAGTGTGAGTCCAAACTAAATAGAGGAGCAGTAATGACCACAAGCTACACCTGAGACAAGAGGTGTGGTTATTATCAACAGATAACCTAGCGTGCAGCCAGTCTCTCAGATCTTCTAACCTCTGTCACTGGAGGGACCGTGACAATTACACTTTTTGTGAGGCAATATAACAAACAATAGCTGTTCTGGCATCGTTTTTATTATTTAGTTTTTTATAATGTTCATCTGACAGGTTAGATCATGTGCTATTTTTATAGAGCAGGTTGTTACAGATGCGACAATACCAAATACGACTACCTTTTTTTTGGTTGTCTGTTTCAGTTTTACATAATAAAGCACTTTTGAAAAAAAAAAAATTTGTGTCTCCATATTCTGAAAGCCATAGTTTTTTTTTACTTTTTGGGCGACTGTCTTATGTAGGGGCTCATTTTTTGCAGGATGAGATGACGATTTGATTGGTACTATTTTAAGGTGCATATGACTTTTTGATTGCTTGGTATTACACTTATTGTGATTAAGGTGACAAAATAGCTTTCTTGACACGTTTTTTTTTTTTTTTTTTTTTCAGTATTCACCTAAGGGGTTATTTGATGTGATATTTTTAACAGACCTGGCTGTTACAGATGTGGTGATACCTAATATGTCAACTTTTTTATTTTTTTCACTTTTACACAATAAACACAATAAAAGCATTTTTGAAACAAAAAAAAAATATGCTTTAGTGTCTCCATATTCTGAGAGCCATAGTTTATTTTTATTTTTGCCCCATTGTTTTATGTAAGGTCTTATTTTTTGCGTGATGAGGTGACGATTTGATTGGTACCATTTTGGGAGGCATACGCCTGTTTGATCGCTTGGTGTTGCACTTTTTGTGATGTAAGGTGACAAAAATAAAAATTCTATGGTGTTCAGATAAGGGGGTGGATCATGTGATATTTTTATAGAGCCGGTTGTTGCGGACTCGGCAATACCCAATATGTCAGTTTTTCTTTTTTTTTTTTACATTTTTATGTGTTTTACAGTATTTTGGGAAAGAGGCTTTTGTTATTTGAAACTTTTTTTTATTAGGAAAAACACTCAGACTCGGCAATACCCAATATGTCCGTTTTTCTTTTATGCTGACAGCCTGCCTGTGGAACTGGATCTCACGGACTTCCAAAGAAGGCAAGCCCCGATGCCTATGGAAGGCATTGGACTTCCTTCTCTGCCATCGGGTCTCCGTCACTGTAGCACGGGAACCCGATGGGGAAGCAGAGGGAACCCAGTCAGCTTTGACCTCGGCATACAAGGGGTTAATACTCCGGCGTCGATGAAAACATCAATGCAGCAAGGGGCCGGCTGTCAGTGACTGCCGAATCCGTGCTGCTGATTGGGCGGGCACAGCTCCTGCACCTGCCCGATCAGCCCGCAGTACATGTAAGGCACTGGTCCTTAAGTCATGTCCACTAGCGCCGTACGGCGAAAGTTCTCTACGGGTTAAGGAGGTATGGTGCTGTGGAGATAACTGTTGGAGGGTGCTGTGGGGTTCACTGTCAAGGGGGCAGGGCGCTGTGGAGGACACAGTTATGGGGGTCTGATGCTGTAGAGGTCACTATTAAGGGGGTGGGATGCTGCGGAGGTCATTGTTAAGGGGATGGGGTGCTGTGGAGGTCACTGATAAAGGGGAAGGCACCTTAGACGTCACTGTTATGAGGGTGGGATACTGTGAGAGCTTCAGGTAAAGTGAGCTTTGACAACTGTTCACATGGTGCGGTACTACACAGGGGCCACTGTGCTGTTTTTCTGGTGGGTTGGTGGGGCCCAGTGCTATTTATGGCATAGTCGGGCAGCAGGGGTGCTGTTTGACTCCTGGGTCCCGTGGCCTGCTGGATTGGCACCACAGCGTTGGTGGTCGCCGTGTAGCACCGCGCCAATTTTAGAGTAGGACCCACTCATAGAGGCAACCTTGGCGTGGTGAGTGGGCTTATGCCTTTTGATCAAAATGTACACTAATGCCTCATTTAGCATGTAGCATAGGAGGCGGACACATGCGCTATTAAGTGCTGTATTCTGCAAAAGTAGCGGGGATTAGATCAAAGCATAGCAGCTGGATGTGCCATTCATTTATTTTCTTCTTTATATAAGCTTTATACTCACACTAATTAAAATCAGCCTATGGGGCAGACAGGCTGGTCAGGAGTGCACGACTGAAGTGTTAGCCACACCTCCAGTACAAACTGCAAAGAAAAAAAGGGGGGTCAGTCAGCACATCCCAATGCGCAGGTGCATGTTCCTGTGGCTGAAAACACAAAGTAAAAAACACAATGCAACAGCACTCTGCAAACCAAATAAAGTACAAAAAAGTATTCTAATGCTATGCTTATTATGTAAATTAGAGATGCCTGGCAAATACATTTTGTACAAGATTATTTGGGCCCATCTGCCGGGAACCAAACACTTAATTCTACCTGTTATGTGCCATGACAGCTACCATACAATTCAGGGAATGTAGGTTCCACATGCATGCTGGGCCCACCTTAATTTTTGTCATCTTTGGTGTCAAAATGGCCTCCATTAAATCCAGGGAATGCAAGTCCTAACATGCATGCCGAGCCCACTCCACACCTCTCCTGGTGCCAATTGGCCACCAACGAATGCAATGAGAGTCCACAACTATATCTCTCCTGGTGCCAAAAGGCTTCCAGTGAGTGAGGGAGAGCAGGCTAAGCTTTATACTCACACTAATTAAAATCAGCCTATGGGGCAGACAGGCTGGTCAGGGGTGCACGACTGAAGTGTCAGCCACACCTCCAGTACAAACTGCAAAGACAAAAAAAGGGGGGTCAGTCAGCACATCCCAATGCGCAGAGCACAATTTTCCAAACACATACAATCAACATAAGATGCGTAGAAAGTAAAATTTCTAGTCATTGCACAACTGGGTTGTTATTAGGAGCTGATGTTTATGTGTTTGGAGCTTCAAAGCCCTTTCTTTTGTGCTAAATTACATAAAGTGGAGACTTTTCGTTAGTGAGTTTACCTTGCATATGTTTATTATGGAGGGGTGGCTCATTGCTCTAGTATGAATGATGATCTTTATGTTGCTATGTTATATACATATTTTACTTATTTTTTTATGCTAGCGTGTCACACTCTTACCCTGTATGATTCATCTGTCTTAATCATATTTGACTCAGTATAAATCTTTGAATCAGAGGCAATATGGGGACAAGGCACACAGTTGTTCATATTTTTTTTATTTTGCATAGTTTTCATAGACGGTTGAAGAATTTGATTTTATGTTAATGTGTAGAGATCATGTATAGATCTCTTTTTAAGATTAACTTTACAGTCAAAGTATACATTTTGTGGGTCTCTGGTTGTTACAAATCTACGACTCCCACTGGCTCTTGATGCCAAAATGGTGGGAGTTGTAGGTTTTTAACAACCTAGATCGGAGACAAAGCTGTATATGATATGAAACTGTCACTGATTCCCTGTCTGACGCTGCCTCGATGCAGTAGCGACATCCGATTTCCAGGGAAAATGACATTGTGATGCATCCTTCTCAGGCTGGGGCCAATGAAGGAGCATGTCAGAGCATTAGGTCGTCAGCTTGTTAAGCTCACATCTCCACCAGACATGTAGGTAAGCCAGCTGGAGATCATTCTGTCACAGACGTACCAAGACATACAGACATTTCCGCGACAGGTGGCATAAGATCTGTGAGACTGGCAACACGTGGTTTAATCTGACATGTTTTCCTTTTGGATCAAATGACGTCTGTGTTGTTTCTGGTGCTTGCCACACCTTCTTTCCCCATGTGTGACTATTGTGGTCATAGCAACATAGTATATTAGTCCGAAACTAAGATTTAGTCTTACCGGTAAATGGTTTTCCAGGAGTCCGACATGACAACACCCACTGGAGAATGCCCCCATTGGACCATGTAGGGACAGGAAGCAAGAGAGGTTAAAAGGCGCCTCCCCACTCCCCTCTCCAGTGTTTTTCCAACTTACCACACCAGATAGGATCCAACACATTTATTGTGAAACTCAATGTTTAACATCACATTGATACCAAATACAGATCCAAATCATAAAGGAATTAGGGGGGTAGTTACAGGATGCTGTCATGTCGGACTCCTGGAAAACCATTTACCAGTAAGACTAAATATTAGTTTCCAGGACGTCCCTCCATGACAGCACCCACTGGAGAACTACCAACTTACACATAACTAGGGGGGGGCCACCGCCTGGAGGACCTTTCATCCGAATGCCAGGTCTTGGTTGGTAAGATAATATAGTCTATAATGTTTTAAAAAGGTCAAGAAGCTGGACCATGTTGCGGCCCTGCATATTTGATCAATCGATGCCTCAGCCTTCTCTGCCCATAAAGCTGCCATGGCCCTGGTTGAGTGGGCTTTTATAGGTAATGGCCAGACTAACTAATGCCGACTGTAAGTCTCTCTGATAGTCTCTTTGAGCCACTGTGCTAGAGTCTGTTTCGAGGCTTTAATGCTTTTGTTCCTTCCTCCAAACGAGACAAAAAGATTAGATGATCTTCTCCATGAACTTGTCCTTTGAAGATAAGCCAGAATTGATCTTCTCACATCCAGACAATGTGATTGTTCCTCCTGTGTATTTTTTGGGGAGGCACAAAATGAAGGCAGCACTATTTCTTGATCTCTATGAGGGAGAAACAACTTTAGGTAAAAAACATGGATCCATTTTTAGAATTATTCAATCGTCCAGTATTTTTAAATATGGCTCTCTAATTGAAAGGGATTGTATTTCACCTATTCTGCGAGCTGTAGTTATGGCTAACAGGAATACTGTTTTAAGGGACAGCATTTTATCCGATATCTGATCGATCGGTTCAAAGGGAGGGCTGTATAAGCCATTTAATACTATGTTTAAATCCCAGGCCGGCACGGTTTGCCTGAGAGTAGGTCTCATCCTAGACACTGCCTTTATAAATCTTTTTATCCACCTATGATCTGCCAAAGGTGTGTCCAGAAAACAGCTCAGAGCAGAAACCTGGACTTTAAGGGTACGAGGTTTCAGTTCCAAGTCGAATCCCTTCTAAAGGAAGTCCAGAATACAGCCTATCAAAGGTGAGGAGACTTCTAGATGAAAAAGGAACAATCATGATGAAAATTTCCTCCATATTTTGTTATATGGCTGAAGTTATTGGTTTACAGCTCTTTTGTAGTGTAGATATTACCTTGCCTGAGAGGCCCTTTTCCCTCAGGGTCTGCCTCTCAGGATCCAGGCTGTTAATTTAAATTTCCCGAGGTTCGGGTGTTCCAGAGGACCTTGAAGGAGAAGGTCTTGTCTTTTTGGAAGGGATATCGGCTCCCCAATCCCCCATCAATTTTTCGATCAATCGAATATTTTAATTGCGATGAATCTTCGAATGGGATTGTGGTTCTTTTACCACCTTTGCCACAATTTTATCTCTTCAGGGTCAAAAAGAAGCCTGCTTTTAAATTCACGCGGAACATATCATTTCTTTTCCACCTCATTTATCTTTAATTCAATCCTTCAGGTTTGTATTTACGGGGAAAAGTTTTCTCTTTTTTGCTCTCAGGCCTCCAAACATTTCATCCTATATGGTACGAGCCTGTTTTTCCTCTTCAACTGCCATTGTCTGTCTTATAGCAGTTAGGAGAGGATCTAAATCTTCACTAGAGAACAAGTACTTCCTTGGTTCATCCGAAGAGGAAGGGGGAAGATCGTCCTCCAATTCCTCAGAATAGTATAACCCTTCATCCTCAGAATCAGAGTCTATTTGGACTCTGGGCTGTTTTGAGGGTGGGGGGAAAGGTGCTGGGGTAGGGACCTGGCTTAATCCCGCCACCTGGTCTCTACTCTTACTATGGCTCTTAAATCCACTAAAAAAGAAGGCTGTTCTTCTTTCAGGATTTTTGTAAAGCATTCCGTACATAGCGTTTTTTTATATGACTCCAGTAATTTCTTTGTGCAAGTTGCAAATTTTTTTTATTTTCTTTTTTGAGTCTCCATGGGACTTGTGTCCTGTCTCTTTCTCAGCCTAAGGTGGAAGGAGAGAGAGAGAAAAAGAGCCAAATCCGCAATGCCTTAAAAAACACTGGGTATTAGTAGGGCAAGTAATACACTTACATGGCTCTGGACGGGGAGTCTGTACCAGCGTCCAGCTTAACAGACATTTGGACCTCCATGATGTCTAGCTGCAGCAGTTACATCACGATTAAATAGACTTACCCTATTTGGTCCGTCCGTCCCCTTCCCCCCCGTCGCCACGCAGCTCTGCCTTCTCATTTTTGGGGGACTCATTCCAAAGAAGAGTCTACCCCCATGCGAGGCCTCAAATCTGAGGCCTCCAGAATGCGATGTGCACCGCCATCTTCTTCCGGTCCCGCGACGCGCAGTTCCGGTCACGAGGTCCGCTCAGCTGAGGAGCGCAGCAGCTGCAGCTGAGCCCAAAGCTCCTCGAGCGGGAGAAGCGGCATCAGCGACCCCGATACCGTGGCTCGGATGAGGAAGGAGTCCAGGAGGTCCCGGATCCCAGGTATCGGGAAAAGGTAGGGTACCCCTTCCCAGAGGGGTGCTAGCTTAGGCCAAATGAGAGCTGAAGATGAGAGGTGAAACCCCCCCCGACCAGCCCCGGGCTCTTCTTTAAATTCCAACTTCATCCCAGCATGGACCCTCTCTGCTCCTATCCCTGAAGGGACAGAAAGAACACTGAGGAAGGGGGTGGGGAGGGGCCTTTAACCTCTCTCGCTTCCTGTCCCTACAGGGTCAAATGGGGACATCCTCCAGTGTGAGGTGTCATGGAGGGACATCCTGGAAAAAATACATTTGTCCATCCGGTTTGCCCTGTTATCCTGCAAGTTGATCCAGAGGGAGACAAAAAAAACCCTGTGAGGTAGAAGCCAATTATTCCCACTTAAGGGGAAAAAAATTCCTTCCCGACTCCAATCAGGCAATCAGAATAACTCCCTGGATCAATGACCCATCTCTAGTAACTATAACCTGTAATATTATTACACTCCAGGAATACATCCAGGCCCATCACCACTTCCTCAGGCAGAGAGTTCCATAGTCTCACTGCTCTTACCATAAAGAATCCTCTTCTATGTTTGAGTACAAACCTTCTTTCCTCCAGACGCAGAGGATGTCCCCTTGTCAGTCACAGTCCTGGGGATAAATTCATGATGGGAGAGATCTCTGTACTGACCACTGATATATTTATACATAGTAATTAGATCTCCCCTCAGTCGTCTTTTTTCTAAAATGAATAACCCTAATGTTGATAAACTTTCAGGGTACTGTAGTCCCCGCATTCCAGTTATTACTTTAGTTGCCCTCCTCTATACCCTCTCCAGCTCTGCTATGTCTGCCTTGTTCACAGAGCCCAGAACTGTACACAGTACGCCATGTGTGGTCTAAATATAGACTATGTTCTCATCACGGGCATCTATGCCCCTTTTTGATGCAACCCATTATCTTATTGGCCTTGGCAGCAGCTGCCTGACTGTTTTTTACAGCTTAGTTTGCTGTTTACTAAAATTTCTAGGTCCTTTTTCATGTCAGTGTTACCCAGTGTTTTACCATTTAGTATGTACGGGTGACTTGCATTATTCCTTCCCATGTGCATAACCTTACATTTGTCAAACCTCATCTGCACTTATCTGCCCAAACCTCCAATCTATCCAGACTCATCTGTAGCAGTATCCTGTCCTCTTACGTGTCAATTACTTTACACAGTTCAGTGTCATCTGCAAAAATTTATATTTTACTGTGCAAGCCTTCTACAAGATCATTAATAAATATATTGAAGAGAATAGGTCCCAATACTGACCCCTGTGGTACCCCACTAGTGACAGTGACCCAATCTGAGTGTGTACCATTAATAACCACCCTCTGTTTTTTTATCACAGAGCCAGTTTCTTACCTACATACAGACATTTTCTCCCAGTCCAAGCATTCTCATTTTATATACTAACTTTTTTATGCGGTACAGTGTCAAATGCTTTGGAGAAGTCCAGATATACAACATCCATTGATTCGCCGCTGTCAAGTCTAGAACTTACCTCCTCATAGAAACTGATTAAATTAGTCTTACATGACCGATCCCTCATAAAGCCATGCTGATATGGTGTTATTTGCTTATTTTCCTTGAAGTACTCCAAGATAGCATCTCTTAGAAAACCTTCAAACAGTTCACACATGATAGATGTTAAACTTACCGGCCTATAGTTTCCAGGCTCTGTTTTTGGACCCTTTTTGAGTATTGGCACTATATTTGAAATGCACCAATCCTGGGGAACACTCCCTGTCAGTATAGAGTCCTTAAATATTAGAAATAAGGGTCTAGTTATGACTTCAGTGGCACACCTACCATATAGGCAGACCACGCAGCTGCTATGGGGCCCGTGAGGAAGGGGGGCCCGCAGTGGAGAGTCCGCACCACCGTCTATCTTCCTAACTGTCTCCCGTATGCAAGCTCTGCCTCCCGCCTGCTAGCTCCGCCTCCTGCCGGCTAGCTCCACCACGCCTGATTCCTCTGGCTTGCCACAACCCCACCAGTAATGAAGTAAGTGATGACTTGTAGGTGAGGACAGTGCAGAGGTGTATGTGTGGAGGTGGGTCACTCAGCTTTCCCAGGCTATTCCTCTGCACATATGCCATTCAGAACAGGAGGGAAGCTGGTTGTCACTACATTATGTAATGTGACTCAGCTTTCCTGATGTCCTGCATGGCACAAGTGCAGAGACATGAGAAGATATGGGGGTAAGTGGGAGATGTATTACTCAGCTTTCTCAGACTATTCTCATGTCTTTCCACATGTGCCATGCAGGACAGCAGAAAAGCTGGGTGCTATTACATTATGTAATGTCACTCAGATTTCCTGCTATCCTGCAAGGCATAAATGCAAATAATAAGAACATGGAAAGACAGGGGGGAGAGGTTCACTCAGCTTTCCCAGAGACTTATGTCTCTGCACATGTGTCATGCAGGATAGCAAGCAATGTCCGTGTCTTCCAGCTGTCCTGCATGACACAGAGGATGGGGGAAGGGGGGCACTCACTTCCTCAAACTTTTCTCATGTCTCTGTGCATGTGCCATGCTGGACAGCAGGAAAGTTCGGTGGTATTACATCATGCAATGCCCCAGATTCTTGTCAATATATGCTGAACACCGCCAGAACCTACCAGATCCCATTCACTATAATGGGCCTGTTGGGTTCCGGCATGAGTACTGCCATTTTGTAGAACAAAATACTGCTGCATGAGGTGGGGCAGGGGAGAAGTTAGGGAAGGTAGTGAGAGGAGCCAGGGCGCATAGTGGGAGGGACTAGGAATGGTCATGGGGGCCCAATTTTAATTCTTGCTATGGGGCCCAATGATTTCTGTGTATGCCCCTGTATGAAATTACTTAATTCTCTTAGGATACGGGGGTATATGCCATCTGGTCCTGGCGATTTGTCTTTTTTAATCTTTTTAAGATGCCCCTGTATTTCTTCCTGGGTCAGACAGGGCACTTTTAATGGGGAATTAACTTTTACATTCTGCATTTCATCTGCGTTTATTTTCTTCAGTGAATACAGTGGAGAAAAAAATATTTAATAGCTTTGCTTTCTCTTCATCGCTCTCTGCAACTCCCTCTGCAAGTATAAATCTGAAGGGCCGACACCTTCAGATTTATACTTTTTACCATTTATATAATTAAAAAACATTTTAGTTTTGCTCTCTTTGGCAAGTAATCTCTCAGTCTCTAGTTTGGCTGCTTTTATTTGTTTTTGACATATTCAATTTTTTTTTCCTTATAGTATTTCAGTGCTTCCTCGCTACCCTCCTGTTTTAGTGATTTTCAGTGCTTTCTTTTTGTCATTGATTGCTTTGTTCACAGTTCTATTTACCCACATTGTTTTTTTCTTGTTCCTTTACCTTTTATTCCCATAAGGCATGTACCTCTCACAATTAGATTTTAGGATGCTTTTAAAAATATCCCATTTGGTGAATGTATTTTTATTTTTGAGGACTTTTTCCCAGTTAGTTAGGCTTATGGCCTCTCCTAGTTGGCTAAATCTAGCTTTTTGGAAGTTTGGTATTTTTTTTCCTCCCTGAAGACACACTCTTTTGAATGATAATTTCAAGGTTATTACTTTATGGTCACTATTTCCCAGGTGTCCCCCGACCTGCACATCTGTTGTTTTGTCAGGTCTATTGGTTAATACTAAGTCCAGTATGGCCGTCCCTCTAGTCCGGTCCTGATCCAGTTGGGAAAGGTAATTGTCTTTGGTTATTGCCAAGAACTTGTTTCCTTTATGAGATATACAAGTTTCATTTTCCCAGTCTATATCTGGGTAGTTGAAGTCGCCCATAATAACCACTTCATTATGATTTGCTGCCTCATCTATTTCGTTTAGTAGCAGATTTTCTGTGGACTCTGGTATATTAGGTGGTTTATAATAAACTCCTATTAGTAATTTATTATTGTTTTTGCCTCCATGTATTATTGTTTTTGCCTCCACATGTTCATGTCCCTCACTTATATCTTCCTGGAGTATGGGCTTTAGACAGGACTTTACATAAAGGCAGACCCCTCCCCCTCTCCGGTTTTGGTGATCCTTTCTAAACAAACTGTAAGCCTGTACATTAACTGCCCAGTCCTAGCTATTATCCAGCCATGTCTCAGTTATTCCCACTATGTCATAGTCCTCCTCACATATCACTAATTCCAGTTCCACAGTTTTATTGGTCAGGTTTCTGGCATTAGTATGCATACATTTAGAAGGTTTATGTATATTTTCCTTCTGAGCTGTTTTAGTCCCCCCTTCCATTTCTCCCCCAGTCCCATTACCTTGCCCCCGGTCTTTATCTGCACTATCTTCCCATCCTATAACGTAATTACCCTACCCCCCAGTCCCTAGTTTTAAACACTCCTCCAACCTTCTAGCCATCTTCTCCCCCAACACAGCTGGTCATTTTACCTTCTCTATTTATTGTTGTTTCTCCCACTATGCTTTGCGGTTCATAGCTTCTGTTGGACTTGTGGTTAGCTTGTGTTTGGTTCTCGGTTGAGTTCCTGGTGCTACCAAAACTTCATTGAAGATAAGTGTTTCCTTTCCCTTTTGTATTTATATATATATATATATATATATATATATATATATATACACACTCCCCTAAAGAATTATTAGGAACACCTGTTCTATTTCTCATTAATGCAATTATCTAGTCAACCAATCACATGGCAGTTGCTTCAATGCATTTATGGGTGTGGTCCTGGTCAAGACAATCTCCTGAACTCCAAACTGAATGTCAGAATGGGAAAGAAAGGTGATTTAAGCAATTTTGAGCGTGGCATGGTTGTTGGTGCCAGACGGGCCGGTCTGAGTATTTCACAATCTGCTCAGTTACTGGGATTTTCACGCACAACCATTTCTAGGGTTTACAAAGAATGGTGTGAAAAGGGAAAAACATCCAGTATGCGGCAGTCCTGTGGGCGAAAATGCCTTGTGGATGCTAGAGGTCAGAGGAGAATGGGCCGACTGATTCAAGCTGATAGAAGAGCAACCGAGGTATGCAGCAAAGCATTTGTGAAGCCACAACACGCACAACCTTGAGGCGGATGGGCTACAACAGCAGAAGACCCCACCGGGTACCACTCATCTCCACTACAAATAGGAAAAAGAGGCTACAATTTGCACGAGCTCACCAAAATTGGACTGTTGAAGACTGGAAAAATGTTGCCTGGTCTGATGAGTCTCTATTTCTGTTGAGACATTCAAATGGTAGATTAGAAACAAATGGACGGCACTGTGCTTCCTTCAGGGTCCAGGTGCACGGTCAATAGGTTGAATCCCCAGGTACTTGTGATAGAAAGACCAGCACTCTGTAATTCCAAGGATGAAAGAAAATCTCTTTATTCGTCACCCATATGTGACGCGCGTTTCGACACCAGTCTGTGTCTTTGTCAAATTACAGGTGATTAACAGCTCAATTCCACATATACAATGCACCTTTTAAATACAATTCAAATAACCCGCCTCCTAGTCACGTCAGTGGTCACGTGACCCGGCCGGATTAATCCGCCCTCAGACACATGACCAGTCACGCGACCGCAGCATCATATTGCTACGTAACTAGTCCAAACAAGGTTAAATCTATTCAAAGACAGTGTATCTGGGTCTATAAACTACTAGGCATCTGAGTGATCTATGATCGGTTACAAGTCAAAGATGAATATTTTTATAATGCACCATTCAGATACACTTAAACTAAACCGCCTCCTAATCATGCAGGTCGTCACGTGACTCGGATCAAAACCCAGTCACATGGCCAGTCACATGATCATGACATCATATCGCTACGCAACCCGTCCAAACAAAGTTAAATCTATCAGAAGACAGAATACGGCAGAGTATATATCTAGATCCATACATTATTGGACATCTGAGTGATCCGTGATCAATTACAAAACCAAAAACAAACATTTATACAAAAAAATACTTAAATATCCTACGTTCCACATATTGATTCAGATAAAGCTGCTCAATGAGTATTCCTTATTGAGGCCTTTGGGGGCAAGCGTCTCAAGTCGATGGATCCAATATGCTTCACGTTGGTGGAGCATCTGGATCCGATTTCCTCCACGTCGGGGTAGGGTCACTTCCTCTATAATTTGAAAACGCAGTTGTGAAATGCGATGATTTTTTTCTTTAAAATGCTGAGGAATAGGTAACAAAGTGTTTTCCTTCCTGATCGTAGACTTGTGTTTCCCTACTCGGTCTTTTATGCGCATTGTTGTCTCTCCAACATAACACAACCCACAGGGACATTTAAGTAAATAGATCACAAAGCTACTGTCACATGTAAAGTGACCCCGAATGGGAATTTGTTGTCCTGTATGTGGGTGTGAGATGTTGGAGCCTTTAATAACATTTGAACAGTGGACGCAGTTAAGACAGGGAAATGTTCCCTTCCTAACTGAAGAGAGAGTGAGCTGTCGCAGAGACGTCCTGTCACTACCTATATCCGCCCGAATGATCATGTCTCTGATATTTTTGTTACGCTTGTAGCACATCATGGGTAATTCCCTGAACTCCTGAATTGTAGGGTATGATTTTTGTAGAATATTCCAGTGTTTATTGATAACCGCCTTAACGCGATCCATCCAGGGATGATATTTTACAATTAGTGGCATTCTCTGTCCTTTATCTCTATTCTTTTGTAGTTCTATGGGACTTTCTATCTTATCTCTCTGTTCATGTAACAATTGAGGGGGATAACCTCTATCCACAAATTTCTGGGTCATTTCCTGCATCCTAAGATCACGTGTCCCGATCCATTACAATATTAGCCACCCTTTTAAACTGCGAGTATGGCAGTGATTTTTTCACCATTGAGGGGTGATTGCTGTGGAATGACAGCAGGCTATTTCTGTCAGTTTTCTTGACATACAGGTCAGTGGTGATCCTGTTGTTAATTCCTCTGATCACCCATGTATCGAGGAAAGAGACACGTTGTGTATCTTGGTGCAGGGTGAATTTCAATTCAGATCTTATATTATTAATGTAGTCCATAAAGGACATAAGGGTCTCAATGCTGCACCGCCACACGCAAAAAACATCATCGATGAAACGTTTCCAAAATATACAGTGATTCTGATATAGCTCACTTGGGTAGATGTACTCTCTCTCAAAATGTGCCATATAGCAATTTGCGTATGGCGGTGCAGCATTGGACCCCATCGCGGTCCCACACCGCTGCTGGAAAAATGTGTCTTGAAATAAAAAATAGTTACGTCGCAAAACAATGGAAAGTAGAGATTTAACCTTGTTTGGACTGGTTACGTAGCAATATGATGCTGCGGTCGCGTGACTGGTCATGTGTCTGAGGGCGGATTATTCCGGCCAGGTCACGTGACCACTGACGTGACTAGGAGGCGGGTTATTTGAATTGTATTTAAAAGGTGCATTGTATATGTGGAATTGAGCTGTTAATCACCTGTAATTTGACAAAGACACAGACTGGTGTCGAAACGCGCGTCACATATGGGTGACGAATAAAGAGATTTTTTCTTTCATCCTTGGAATTACGGAGTGCTGGTCTTTCTATCACATTCAAATGGTAGAGTCCGAATTTGGCGTAAACAGAATGAGAACATGTATCCATCATGCCTTGTTACCACTGGCTGCAGGCTGTTGGTGGTGGTGTAATGGTGTGGGGGATGTTTTCTGGGCACACTTTAGGCCCCTTAGTGCCAATTGGGCATCGTTTAAATGCCACGGGCTACCTGAGCATTGTTTCTGACCATGTCCATCCCTTCATGACCACCATGTACCCATCCTCTGATGGCTACTTCCAGCAGGATAATGCACCATGTCACAAAGCTCGAATCATTTCAAATTGGTTTCTTGAACATGACAATGAGTTCACTGTACTAAAATGGCCCCCACAGTCACCAGATCTCAACCCAATAGAGCATCTTTGGGATGTGGTGGAACGGGAGCTTCGTGCCCTGGATGTGCATCCCTCAAATCTCCATCAACTGCAAGATGCTATCCTATCAATATGGGCCAACATTTCTAAAGAATGCTATCAGCACCTTGTTGAATCAATGCCACGTAGAATTAAGGCAGTTCTGAAGGCAAAAGGGGGTCCAACACCGTATTAGTATGGTGTTCCTAATAATTCTTTAGGTGAGTGTATATATATATATATATATATATATATATATATATGAGTGTGTTGCCTTTCCCTGTTGTTTGTCATTAGGGAGAAACATAGTGGGAATAACAGAGACATGGCTGGATGATAGCTATGACTGGACGGTTAATGTACAGGGTTACAGTTTGCTTAGAAAGAATTGCCAAAACCGGAGAGGGAGAAGTTGAAGGGTTGTTGATCCAGAGAGTATTCTGACTGCCTGATTGGAGTATTCTGACTTCATCTGGATCAATTTGCAGGATAACTGGCTGAACTGGATGGACAGATATCTTTTTTCAGCCTTATAAACTATGTTACTATGTTACTTTGGGGATGTGGGCTCTGAGCAATTGCCTAGTTTTCCCCACTCTAATACTCTTGCAGATGGTACAAAGCCCTGTCTAAATTATATACATTTAATCACACATATTCACATGCATGTTGAAAATGTCAAAATGATGTGGGTACTGGGTACCTACTTGTACAGGTGGTGGACATGTCCCATAGTACACACATTTTGGTCAGCAGTAGCAAGCAACCTTGTTGTCATTTGTGACTTATCACTTCCCTGAACATGGGAAGTACGCTACATTTCATTCTCAACACTCTTGCATCAAACATGGAAATTTTAGTCAAAGTGATTTGTGGAAGTCCACAACTCTCCAACAATCAAAGTGTGTAATCCAAAGTGGATCATATCTATAGATTCTAGGAGCTCACTCATTGGGAGATCAGAAGTCATTCAAAGTTTTCAAATACCTGGTCCCCATGGCTGAAGTTTTGGCGACAGACTGATCCCTCACCTCAGACACCCAAAATATATATCCATAAGACAGGAGCATTATATGTCACATTAACCCTGAAAGGGGTTGTGCAGCAATTTATATTGATGACCTATTCTCAGGATAGGTCATCAATATCTGAAAATCAGGGGTCAGACCCCCCGGGACACTGCTGATCGGCTGTTTGAAATTTACCATTAACATGATGTACAGTACATCTCAGCATGGCTTGGATTAGTAAAAGCATTCCAAAGTTATTACCACATAAAGTGACACGTCAGATTGGCAAAATTAGGCCTAGTCAGGAAGGGAGTAAATTACCTGGTCTGGAAGTGGTTAAAGAAGTAAAACACAATAAAAACTATAACAATTTGGCATCAATGTAATTGTGCTGACCTGCAAAATAAGAACATTATGTCATTTTTAGCATATAGTGTATGCTGTAATATAAAAAATAAAATAGAAAATTGGTGGAATAGTAGCGTGTTTTTTTTTCAATTTCACCCACAAATAATATTTTTCCCTTTTTTCATTACAAAATATGGTAAATTACATGGTGCCCTTAAAAATGCAAACAAATAAGTCCTTATTGCTATGTGAATGAAAAATGTGTGGCTTTTGGAAGGTAGAAAGGAAAAAACAAAAATGCTAAAACAAAAATTTAAAAAGATAGTTAGTAAGCACATCCTAATGCGCAGGTGTCATGGCTGAAAATACAAAACCAAACACAGTGCAACAGCAGTTTGCAAACACAGAATATATGAACCAACGCTAAATGTGAGGTACTTAGCTAATATATTTTTATCAAAATAATTTGTGGCCATCCACCATGGGAAGGAGACCTCTTTTGTATGGGAAACTATGCTAAATGATACCTCTTTTGGTGCCAACTGGCCTCCAGAGAACTTAGGGAAGGCAGGTTTGGCCAGGTCCTTGAGGGATTAAAGGTACACTAAACCTAGAAATAAGTGTTGGAAGTAAACAAAAATTATAAAGATGTAGCCAACGTTATCCGGTTTAACATGTGAACGCAACAAAATCACATAACACTAATACAGAAAATCACATTCAAGTGATCATCCTGGCAGGCTGGGAGTCAAGATAACACTGTCTACATCTGTAGTTGTCCTCACTGTTTGCTGGTCTGCAGTATTTTCTCCATGATCCTGACTTCAACAGCCTTGTTAAAAATTCCTGCAGAGAACATGTTCAGCTCCATGTTCAGCTGGGGACTGACTGAGGGGGTGTAGCTTATTTAATGGACGGGCATAACAATCTTTTTGTCCTCCTGCAGACAGGATACAGCAGGGAGGCTCCTGCTCCAGTCAGTTGTCTTCAGCCAGACACAGGACAGTGAGCAGAAGAAGAGGGGACATGGAACTGAGCTCTTGGAACACAGAGAGATTTCCTTATATCTTTCATCTTATTTGTAATATGAGACAAAAAAGGACCATGGAAAGAAGTACATGAAAGTAGGAATTGCTAGGATATATTTGTGTATATTCTGTATTTAGTGTTGCTTCTATAGTCCTTCCCTTTTAGCTCTCTCTGTTTGCTTACACACTTTGTTTTAAGTCATCACAATATGAGCTGTATTGTTTCTCATCGCTTTGTAAAAACATCTTTGGAAGATAATGCATTACCACTCAACTTTCCAACTGCACGTCCTTGGCCTTTTGTTTATTGTATTGATGTTTGTTCAATTTTTTATGAAAAACTTAAGTAATAATAAATTTAGGAAACAACTGAAAAATGCAAGGACAAATATGGTCCCAGGCTAAGCAATTAATTCAGGCTTCCAACTCTGTTGTGTCTTCTATAATGCTTTAAAATCAAGGTAAAAATTCCTCATTGCTTTCTCACACAATAGGCTGCAGCAGCTAAGATGTGTATTACGTATTACGTATGTTACTTTGCAGTAATTGAAACACAAAACTTTATAACCCTTTCAGGGCTGGGCATGGTGGCTTAATGGTTAGCACTGGTACCTTGCAGTGCTGGTGTGCTAGGTTTGAATCTGACCCAGGACATCATCAGGAATAATGTTTGTATGTTCTCCCCATGTTTGTGTGGTTTTTCTCCGGGTGCTCCGATTTCCCATACTAAAGACATACTGATCTTGACAACAGCAAGCAACGATAATGTCTGTAAAGCGCTATATAAGTGAGTAAAATAAATAATATTTTAGATCTTTTGGACTAAGAAAATTTTTCAAGAGCTATAACACATTATTTTTCTGTCTGTATATCCATATGGGGGCTTATTTTTTCTGGGATGATCGTATTTTTCATTGGCACCATTTTGGGATGCACATAACTTATTTAGTAATGGTTATTACCTCTTTTTTGCATAATACGGTACATTTTTCATTGCTCACCATATTGATTTTTATGGTTTGTTACCTATTGCTCAATAAATACAATTTTAAATATTGGTTTTATGTTACCATAACTTTTAAAATGTTTCCATCTATGGACCTGTGTAAGTGCGTGCTTTGTATGGGATAAGCTGTAGTGTTTACAGGCATAATTATGGGGTACATAAATCTTTTTGATCACTTTTTATTTCACTCAATATGTGAGTATTTTTTTTCACAGCGTTAACCATGTGATATCTTATGTGAAAGTTCATATTGAGGTCAATATGATTATAACATTATTAAATGTTTATAAATTTTTTATGATTTACTTCTTTTGTACAAAAAAAATCAACATTTTTTAAAATAGTTTTTGGGTGTTATTCTGAGAGCCATAACTTTCTTATTTTATCCTCAATGAAGCTGTGTTGGGGCCTAATTTTAGCTGAATGAACTGTAGTTTTCATTGGTACTATTTTGGGGTCCATATTACTTTTCTTAACTTTTTCTTTCATTTCTTTTGATCACATTTTTTTGAGAAGAGATGAGCAAAAAAGTAAATTCTGTAATATATTTTTTAAGCCATTCACCATACAGTATAAATAAAATGTCTTGTTTATTCTGCTGATAAATACAATTATAGATATATTTTTTTATGTTTTATTACTTTTGTACCAAAAAACAAACACAAAACACTTTTTTTGTCTCCATATGCTAAAAGCTATAACTTTTTTAATTTTTAAACTGGTGGATTTATGTGTGGCTTTGTTTTTTCGCAGCATGACCTGTCGATTTGATTGTTACCATTTAGTTGCAGTACATTCAACTTTTTATTGCTTTTTATTCTAAACAAGGAACCGCAATCATTACATTGTTTTTTTATTTTATTTTTTCGTTCACCACGTGTGTTAAATAATATGATAACTTTATAGGATTGGTCATTACAGACCTGACAATACATAATTTGTTTAGGTTTTTTTGTGGTTTTCCCATTATAAAGACTTTTTTATAAATAAAAATGTGATTTAGGGCTTTTTCACACCTCATGCACACAACTGTATCTGTTTTTGCAGTCTGCAAATCACATGGATGGCCATGTGCATCCTGCATTTTACCTTCCATAGGTCCCACAGTGTGTTTCAAATACCTATTTTTGTCGGCAAAACAGACAAGAATAGGACATGTTCATTTTTTTAAATTTTTTTTTATTTGCAGGGCTGAAGAATGGAAGTGCGGATGTGGAAAGTCTTAATCTTTTGCGACCCCATTGAAATAAATAGGTCCATTGAAAATGTGGATGGGATGCGAACCAAAACTATGGTCATGTGTATGATGCCTTAAAAACATTTAAAAAAATGTATTCACTATATCTGAAATACCTTGCTTTCATACATAATACCCTGTACTACTTATGCAATACAGTGTCTTATGTCTGCTAGTCAGTAAATTAACTCCTTAATCACCAGCTATTTTTCAGTTTTTGCCTCTGTATGTTTAAGGAGCCATAACTGTGGATCTCGCACAAAATCCCGTGCACGGTGACGTATGACATCATCACGCCAGCCGACACGATGGCATCATCATGGGCCGTGCAAGATTTTGTACCAGATCTTCAATTAAGGTGGTAGCGGCCGGCCTGTCGAGAGCAAATGGATGAGGTAAGTATGATTTTTAATTTTTTACACTCTGTTATTACTATCAGATGCTGCATCCTGTCATTGCACCCACTACTTACAAATAAATGTGCTTTGTGATAAAGTAATTAATCACAAAGCTCTTTTGTTTTGTAAAATTTGGCGAAGCAGCCTAATCAAATTTTGGAGTCCTTCGCTAATCTCTAGTTTTAGAATTTCTGTTGATGTGTATTATATACGGACATATAATTACAGAGAAGGAGAGAAAAATGGAATATAATTTCTGCAATAAAGTGAATGTTCGCTAATTATCGGTTTTAGGAGAGATGACTTAAAGTGGCTCAAATAAACATAAATACTGTACATATGTTTGCCTCCATTTGGTACAAATGTAAAATAAAATACTGTATACTGATCTGCATTTTAGGAAGAAGCCGGTGGTCGCATTCAATGTGCTATATGTTTATGGCATTGAAAATATTTAGAGGTCAAGTTGCATTTGAGATTCATTAATCATCTTTCAGTTCTGCCTCATCTGGGTCCATACAGGCATTCATTGTTCCGTGATAATATGATGAAAAACATCTGGAAACTTGAAGTGCTTTAATGAAAGATCGATTTTATGGAAGGAAAATAGTTTGGATGCCAAACTGCCCATGGTTATACAGTACAGTTCACATCATGATACTGACATGGTGAACACATTAGTCTTTCTACCAACTTTTCATCCGGAAATATAAGTACAAGTGTTACATCATGTGCACAAAGACACAACTTTGCTGAACTTGCCCATATATAAGGGAGCTGCATATATAGCAGATGTACTGTTATTACAATGGCAGTTGATCACTTTGCATTGGAAGAATGAAAGGGGTCACAGGGGGTCTTACAGCTGGGACACCCAGCTATCCCGAGAACGAGGAGACTCTGTATCTCCTCTCTGAATGGCGCAGTAATGCTCATGTCAGTCCACCTCTCCATTCCCTTCTATGGGACTGACATAGATAGTGCTCCATTACTGTCCAAGCCGTAAATGGAGCAATGGATCAATGTGCCCATTACCAATTCATTCAGTGAAGGACTCGGGGACCATTTGTTAGGATGGCTGGAGTTCCAGTGGTTGGACCTCCACGTTCTGATGTTTATGACCTATTCTGTGGATAGGAGATAAATACTAAATAAATACTAAATAATAAAGAATTTAAAAGAATATTCTATTTTCATAATATAAATTTATTGTAATGACATTGCGTTATATATACTTTGGGCAGATTTACTATTGTGATTGTGGTTAGACCTTGTTGTACAATGAGCCAAAATCTAGACCTACATAGGAAGCAAATGCACCAAAAAGAATAATCCTCTACACATCTAAAGGCAAGAGGTATGGTTTGGTTAAAAGGGAAGTGGCCAAAGAAACCACAACTTAAAGGCAACCTGTCACCTCCAAAAACCATCTGTTGCCACCAGCAGTACCTGAGAGTAGCCAGCAGTGTGTTTCTGAAGATTGTTTTGTTCCTGAATGCAGATGCGGCAAAAGCTCTGAAAACGTTCCTTTATCCCCTGCCGGCGCGCTTCTCTAGAAATGCTTTAAATCAAGGGGGCACCGGCCTCCTCACTTCAAGTCAAGGTAACCATGCGACCTTCCCTGCCCCTTCACTGTGACTGACAACCAGCAGTTTGGCTGGCTTTGCGGAACTCTCTTGAAGCGAGAAGGCCGCTGCCCCCTTGACTTCATGCGCGTCGTCAGGGGAAAAAGGAACATTTTCAGAGCTTTTGCCGCATCTGCATTCAGGAACAAAACAATCGTCAGAAATACACTGATTGCTACTCTCAGGTACTGCTGTCGGCTTTAGATGGTTTTTGGAGGTGATAGGTTCCCTTTAAAGCTGTATTAGACAGCTTGATTCTGCAAGCGATTGTTGGGAGGGGCGCGTTCCTTCCAGGCAATCACCTGCTCACTGGCTGGGGAGACAGTTGCGATTACATTCAGCGTTCTCCTCCACAGCATGGAGAGGAGTGATCATTATACCATCGCTCATCCCCATGCTGTACAGTTGTTTGCCGGCAGCAGATCGTGATTATACACCTGTCAAAGATCTGACTTGCCAGATGAATGAGTTTACTCATTCATCAGGTAATTTGTGGCAGTATTACACTGCCAGATCAACGCTAATGAACATTCATTCGAACGCTTATTGGTGATTGGCCCGACAATCCTCTGGTGTAATACAGGCTTTACACAAAAAATTTTAAGCAAAAATGGTGGCAAAAAATAAGTTAACCAGTAGGTGGTGTAAAGTTAGACAAAGACATCTAGTCATGCACCAGATCTCAATTTGCTGGATCAGGGCGTAACTAGAAATGACTGGACACCATCACAAATTTTTTAACAGAACCCTTCCACAGCTTCTTCCCTATAATACCCTCCTCCCGTACAACTCCAACTCCTGCGGCTAGTCAAGATCTCCCATGCTCACCACAAAAATCACTCTCTCTCCACCTACCCAGTCATACAGTATAACAAATATGACAATAAAATAACCAGAAAAGTTGAATTGTTTGCGAGTCTGGGGTCACAGCAACTTGCAACCTTATTCATTTCTATGGCTGCACTGCTACAGTGCGATCCTTAGTTATGTCACCTCTGTCGTGCCCAGGATTGCTGTGTAGCCCCAGCCTAACACACATGAACACTGCACCAAACAGAACTATATTGTGCATTGACATAAATCAATATTGTGGGCCAGGGATCAGCAACCTTTGGCACACCAGCTGCTGTGAAACTACATGCGTCAGCATGCACACTTTCTCGGCTGTTCTTGTAACTCCCACAGAAGTGACAGGAGGATTCTGGGAGTTGTAGTTTCAAAACAGCTGGAGTGCCAGAGGTTGCTGTAGTCCATCAATACTGATCATAGGGGTCCGAACTCCAGGTCCTCTAACAATTATCACAGTGAAAGGAGCTCCAAGTCCCTGTAAGTCATGCACCCCCATTTCTGTTTACACAGACACAATGGCTCCTCCATAAGACGACTGTACCAAACGCTGTGTCATGTGCTGTTAAAATAAAAAGCACATATAAAGCCAAGTGTACATGGATGAAGGGGATGCAGAACTCACAGGAGCACCATGGCCCCTTCACTTGGTTGATCAGCGGAGGCACTGGACCACCACTAATTGGAAGTACAGCATTATAATACACAGTGGGAGCACGGTTTATTATTTTAATGCTGTACTTCTCTAAAGAACCACTGAACTGATTTGGTGGACTGTGCACTGCAGGCACAGTGCCAGCCTTATTTGATCAAACTATAATGGGCTGCTAAGCCAGTCATTAGGGTCGTAGGTAGGGTATCACTGTGATTCTTTGATCACAGCCCCCCTTGTGACAAAGCAGCTAAATAAAATAGCAGCAGTCAGGGTCAATTCTAGCTGATCTGCCGCCTGAGGCAAAAATTTTAAGGGAACCAGTCAGGGGCAAAAGCCATCCCAAACCGCCAGCAGTACCTTCACGTAGTCGGCAGTGAGTTTCGAATGATGATTTTCTTACTGCATTCTGATGAGGCAGAAGTATGAAAAACGATCTTTTAAGTCAAGGGGCAGTGGCCTCCTTACTTTAAGTCAAGGTAACTGCGCCCTAGGGTTGCCACCCATACGGGATTGACCCGGACAGTCCGGGTTTGTAATCCTGTGCCCGGGTACAAGCCTTTCTCAGACCCGGGCACAGGAAGATTCTTTTAGAACTGCAGAGATGTCTTCTACGCTTGCCTGCCCTCACCTGACAGCTGGTGGTGCGGCGGGCGGTGAGTGAGCGGCCGGCGTGTGACTGTCAGTCAGCGGCGCCGGCGGCCGCATCCGGCGATGAGGACAGGTGTGTCAGCAGAGGATGTCAGCTGACTGAGTCTGTCACACTGCCGACACGGCGATCCGCAGGAATAGGATATTCAGTGCCTGTGACCTCATCTCTGGAGGCTGGAGCTGCAAGCTAGTGTGGATTGTGAAAGAGCATCAATTCAGATCAAATCAGGCGGCCGCGGGCACGATCGTAAAACTTCACATGCGGCTGCAGCTGCTCACAGGCTGTGATTGCTAGCAGGGCGGGCGGGCAGCGCTGTCTTGACTCTTCAGACACTCACTCCTCTCCTTCTCTCTGCTAGTGAGTACTAGAGGAAATGACATCAGAGGGGGAGGGAGCGTGGGAGAGGAGAAATCATTCCCTGTCAGCCGCCTGCGCGTGGAGCTGCTCCACTCCAGCCCAGCAGCAGTACTTTCTTACTTTCTTCTTCTTTTCGTCTGGGAGGGAGACAGTCAGTAAAAAGGGTATTTAAAACATTTGAAGACAGTTTTTAATAAAAAATATTAATTGGAAGGGTGGGGGGGGGGCACGGCATTTGTTAGTATTGCACATAAAACCTGCCCCCATAAAAAAAATGCCACAGGTAACCAGTGATAGGTTTTGTGGGGGCATCTTTTATGTGCAATAATACATATCATCCAATACAGACATCCAAATTTCATGCTACTGCAAAATCCATTTTATTGATACCATGTTTCCCCGAAAATAAGACAGTGTCTTATATTAATTTTTGCTCCCAAAGATGCGCTAGGTCTTATTTTCAGGGATGTCTTATTTTTCCATGACACAGGGGGATCAGAGGGCGGAATCAAAATGACACACGGAGATCAGAAGGGGGAATCAAAATGGCACAGGAGAATCAGAGGGGGGGATTACCATTTTAGTACCCCCTTCTGATCCTCCTGTGTAATTTTGATTCCCCCCTCTGATCCCCCTGTGTCATTTTAAGTGCCAGTGGACAGTGGATTATTTAGTCTCTTACCCCCCCTCCCACCTTCACCAGACATCCCCCACCACTTTATCAGATATTTCTTCCCCCCACCTCAGTCACCCCTGTGTGTCCGTGCTGGCCAGATTCCACTTAATGTGCCCGACTCCTGCCCCGCACGACTCACTCACTGTCTAATTGTGAGTCAGCCAGACTCTGTCAGGGCAGAGTGAGCAGCAGACGGCAGCTTTTCCTGGCGGCTGCACGGGCTCTCTGATTTAAAGAGACCTCGCACTGCCTGAACAGCTCTGGCTGCGCTGCGCCCAATCGGTGAGCTGTGCGGCCGCGCCCGCCGCTACGGTCCAGAGGAGTCAGACGCCTTACGGTAGCTTTGGAGGCCTTATATTCCGTGGGGGCCTTATTATCGGGGAGGCCTTATTATTGGGGAGGCCTTATTATCGGGGAGGTCTTATTTTCGGGGGGATGCCTTATATTACAGCGAGAGGCAAATCTGGAAGTAGGTCTTATTTTCGGGGGATGTCTTATTTTCGGGGAAACACAGTAGTTGTCGTCCAATCGGCAAGTGCTTTTGGGGACGTGCAGGGTCCCCTTCATCAGGCCCAGAAATGCGCTTGTCGTTTAATATCGCTGAAAATACAGAGTATTTGGGCGAGTACTTGTACTCGCCCAAATGCTCTGATACCTTCCCCGATATTGGAACTTCCGGTCGGAGGGAGATTTCTCTCTGACTGGCAGCACCAAGGGAGCATACAGCCGACTTCCTTTCCAATCAGGGAGGTGGGTTATCATCCGCCTCCTGGCTTCCTGATTGGCTAGGAAGCCTGCTTCAGTTGTTGCTAGGCAGCCTTGCTTCCTAACCACTTAGCAAGCTGGGCAATATGCTATGACTCGCGTCCAGGCCTCCTGATTGGTCAGGAAGGTACGCTGTCTACAAAAAAGTGAATCCGGCTTCCTAGCCAATCACGAAGCGGATTGAAATCATGACTCGCCGCCCCTCTTCTTGATTGATCAGGAAGCTAGGTTGCCTCTGAAGCCGGTGTTCTTTCACTTGAACGTCGTCTTCATGGGAAAGCAGGAAGCCAGGCGATGGGTCATGATCCGCCGCCCGCCTGTCACGTCGGACAGGATCTCAGATACACAGATAAACCAACCAACAAGTTTCTAGGCAAGAAGCTGTGGAAAGGTCACCTCCTAGCGATACCCTGACATCTCTCCCTACACTGCTAAGCCCACATTCAGACCCTTAAGGTGGGATTAATGTGTCCTTGTGCCTGGGCTGAAAATACCCTAGAATCCCTGAGATGGTGAAAGGGGAATAGGGGCAGCCTGCTCCCTCAGAACCTGGAGGGGACAGACGTAACACAAACAGCCTAGACAGCAAACAACAAAAACAGAAACCAAACTTAGCTTATCTAAGCCGGAACAGACAATCCTTCCTTCCTTGCTTCCAAGGCCAGACTGATTTCTATAACCCGCACGGAACACTGGCATTGAGTGTGATTTAAACCAATGACCCCACCCAGTGCACCTGAAGGGAGGCGGATCTAGCATGACTCCAAAACAAAACAAAAAACTAAACACGTGCTGCTAATCTGGCCGACCTCTGCACATAGTCAGAGCAGGACATGACACCGCCTTCCTGATAGTTATGGTACATACTTTACCAAAAAATTGCCGCGAGGTGTTAAAGTGTTCGGGTTTGGCTTGAAGAAAAGGTGGCAACCCTACCTCGCCCCCTTCCCTGCCTCTTCGCTGTGACTGACAGCACATATGCCCGACAGCCGGCTGGCTTTGCCAAACAGGGAAGGGGGCGCGGTTACCTTGACTTGAAGCAAGGAGGCTGCTGCCCCCTTGACTTCAAGCCTAACGGGAAAATAGTGCGGACGGAGGATAAAAGATCGTTTTTCATACTCCTGCCTCATCACTGCCAGCTACTTGAAGGTACTGCTGGCGGTTTGGGATGTCTTTTGCCACTGACAGGTTCCCTTTGAATGGAGCCCCCCTCCCATTAAAAAATAGTATGAAAGTCAGGTAGCCACCAAACTCCGAGACTGTCCTGCCAGATCTGGGGCGGTACAAGTACAGATAATGTTATTAATATCACCTGCAGTCCTATGTAACACCACAGATAACACAGTGATGGCTATCTAAGTATAGAAAATGTAGTAGTGTTACCTGCAGTCCTATGTAAAACCACAGATAACACTAGTGCAGATCATGTGATAGTGTTACCTGCAGTCCTATGTAAAACCACAGATAACACTAGTGTAGATAATGTGGTAGTGTTAACTACATCCTTTGGGCTCATGCGTATTTTCTTTCCGCTTCCGTTCGTTTTTTTTACGGACCATATGCGGAACCATTCACTTTAATGGGTCTGCAAAAACAACTGAAGGTACTCCGTGTGCATTCCATTTCCGTATTTCCGTTCTGCAAAAAAGTAGTTCATGCACTATTATTTTCTGCAAATCATGGCCCGAGGCCCCATTCAAATCAATGGGTCCGCAAAAAATACGGAACGCACACGGAACGCATCCGTACGTCATCTGTATTTTGCGGATCCATACTGTAGAAATACTATGCCTATCCCATATTGCTCATGTGTTTGGTGATTAATAATTTACTGTTTCCGTTTCCGATCCGCAAAAAAACGATCAAATACGGAAACCATATGGATATGTTTTGTGCAATAACGGAATGGAAGAGTCAATCAGAAAAAAAAAAATTAAACTCAGATACGGAACAACGGATCAATGAAAAATGGGCTGTAAAACAACAGTCCTGTGCATGAGCCCTTAGTGTGCCTCCCTGTTCCTCTCCCACAGACTCCATGCCTGCGGCGCTGCCTCCTCTTCCTTCCTCTTCTTCTTGCCCCGCACAGAACGTCCTGATGCAGCTGCGTCAAGACATAGGAACACTATGGGCATGGTGACACACACACACAGGGACAGACACACACAGGGACAGACACATATGTGCCCCTTTGACAGTGATAATACCACTCTGTGCCCCCAAACAGTAGTTATGCCCTTTCTGTGGCCACTTCACAGTACTTATGCCCTCTTTGTGCCCCTTCACATTAGTTATGCCCTCTTTGTGCCCCCTTCACATTAGTTATGCCCTCTTTGTGCCCCTTTCACATTAGTAATGCACTCTGGGTGCCCTTCACAGTAGTAATGCCCATTGTGCCCCCTTCACATTGGTAATGCTTATTGTGCCCCTTCACAGTAGTAATGCCCATTGTGTCCTCTTCATAGTAATAATGCCTAATGGCCCCCTTCATAGTAGTAATGCCCATTGTGCCCCTTCACAGTAGTAATGCCTATTGTCCCCCCTTCATAGTAATAATGCTCTCTGTGTCCCCTTTATAGTAGTAATGCCCTCCATGTACTTTTATAGTAGTAATGCCCTCTGTGCCCCCTTTATAGTAGTATTGCCCACCCTCTGTGCCCCCTTAATAGTAGCAATGCCCTCTGTACCCCTTTTATAGTAGCAATGCCCTCTGAGCCCCTTTACAGTAGCAATGCCCTCTGTCCCCATTTATAGTAGCAATGCCCTCTGTGGCCCCTTTATAGTAGTAATGCCCTCTGTGGCCCCTTTATAGTAGTAATGCCCTCTGTGGCCCCTTTATAGTGGAAAAGCCCTCTGTGCCCCCTTTATGGTAATAATGCCCTCTGTGCCCCCTTTGTAGTAGTAATGCCCTTTGTGCCCCCTTTGTAGTAGTTATACCCTCTGTTCCCCCTTATGGTAGTAATGCCCACTGTGTCCCCTTTGCATTAGTAATGCCCACTGTGCCCCCCTTTGCAGTACTAATGCCCACTGTGACCCCTTATGGTATTAATTAGGGATGAGAGAATCGACTTCGGATGAAACATCCGAAGTTGATTCGCACAAAGCTTTGTTCCAATATTGTACGGAGCAGGAGCTCCAAGGTACCACTTGGAACCGAACCCGAGTTCGGGAAATAGTTTTTACAGTACTAATTAATTTATGAAGTTATTACCCGAAGTCTCGCGAGACTTTGCGAAGCAATAACTTCGGCTCATCGGAGCCAATACATTCTAATACTGAACAGAGCTTCTGCTCCGTACACTATTGGAACGAAGCTTTATGCGAATCAACTTCGGATGTTTCATCCCTAGTAGTAATGCCCACTGTCCCTCCTTTGTAGTATTAATGCCCCCTCCTCTGTTCCCTCTTTGTAGTATAAATCTGTGCCTCCTCTGTGTTAAAAAAAACAAACACTGTACCTACACACCTTGTCTGTTCCTGAAGCTCACAGTCCTCTCTCCCCTGCTGCAGACACAGATCGCTCTGCCGGCATGTGTGGGTGGAGCTTATGCAGATTTCTGGCCTGCAGGCTCCACCCACACAGTCTGGCAGCGCGATCCCTGCCTGCATGCTGAATGGTGGAGCAGGGAGCCTGCTTCACCATTCAGTGCGCTGCTGGCCTGAATGAGGGGAGGAGCGGGGGAGCTGAGTGGTTGGTGAGTGACAGGACATCAGTAACCTGCGCTCCAGGGGAGGGAGGGGGGAATGCGCAGCTTAAAGGGAGCACTAGCGGCATCCACCAGCGGTGTTTAACTGCTGTGTGGATTCCGCCCCCTCAAAAATACAGGAAACTGCCACCTGAGGCAAAATTCTCATCTCGCCTTATGACAGAAATGGCCCTGGCTGCAGCCACAAGCCCTTGCATTTTGTGTGGAGTGCAGGGCTTTTGCCCTCACCATCTGGAGTCACTCCATCTGAATCCAAAGGGATTTAGCTGACACACATCATAGAGGATTACTTGACTTTGGGCATACCTCCCCCCAATCATAGGATCCAGGAAGGATAGGACAAGGGGCACATTCATATCTGGAGGCAGTATTGATTAATATACCCTAATATAAGATATAGAGACTCCTACTTCTATGCAAAAATAAAGTCTCTGTCCCCAAAGGTCTTTTATGGACCTTTTGGGGACAAATTATGTGGCAAATATATATATTAAAAGTAAAAAAAAATATATATAAAACACAATAAAAAAAAATACAAATTATATATGAAAAGAAATGTTAGCAAAAAGATGCAAAATAAATAAATAAAATACAAATAAAAGAAAACTATAAAAAGGAAAAAGTGCTAAATAAAATTGCTCACTGTCAATTTATGTGGCAAAAATATATTTTAAAAATAAATAATAAAGAGATGTTAAAAAAAAATTAAAAATACAAAATAAATAAAATACAAATAAATATCTTTTTGAAACAGAAATATATAAAAAAATAAGTAGTAAAATACATAAAAGAAAAAAAATGCCCACACCAACCAAAACCATTACAATTATTACCCCATTCATGGGAAACTATACATATTGTATAATAAAACGATCCAACACATATAGGGAACTAATTATAATAATTTGCATATTTTAATAATGAGCTATAGTTTGAATAAAAATGACTTTAAAAAAAAATTGTACAGTTTCCCTTTAATCAAACAAAAAAAAAAAGCTCTGTGTAATGTAATAAAAAGCTGCAAAAGTTATTTTGGTCTAAAAAATTAAAAAGTTACAAGTGTTTGAACCATGTGCGCTAAATCTCAAAAAAGTGACTGGTCATTTAGGCCTTTTCAGGCCTGGTCATTAAAGGGTTAACCAATAAGTGCTTTCCCGGCTAGTAAGGCCTCATACACACAACCGTACCTTTTCTTTTGGTCTACAGGACACCAGCCATGTGTGTTCTGCATTTTGCAGACCGGAGCACATGGAGTGTTGTCCGCATCTTTTGCGGCCCTATTGAAGTGAATCCAAGCCACATAAAAAAATGCGGCTCAGATGCGGACTAAAACAATGGCCGTGTGCGTGAGCCCTCAGGGAAAGTGCTTACTGGTTATTGCAGGGCAGGAGGCGGTAAGAACCAGGGAGCGACTTCCGCTGCAGTGAAGTAAAGCGCTCATTTGTGAATAGGAGGCAGGAAGGAAACGTCACCACTTAAAGGAGTTTCCTAGTTAAAATGACTTTTAACAAGTTCCTGCAGCACAGTCCCTGAAACAGAAGATTCCTACTTTCCTGGTCCGTGCTGCTCTCGCTGTCTCCATCTTCTGGTACCGGAGCACCTCTCCAGCAAATGAGTGACTTTAGTGGTGAAACGCTGCTTGTGGCCACATCACCACTGAGGCCAGTCATTGGCTAGAGAGGTACAAGTGACTATATCCATATCCAACCGGATGTAAACAGCGCCGGAACCAGAAGATGGAGACGGTGGAAGCGGCAGGGAGCAGGAAAGTATGAATCTTCTGTTTCAGGCCCATGCTGCAGGAATGTGTTAAAAATCTTTTTTTACCAGCAAATCTCTAAGCCCCTGTTATATGGCACGATATTCAGGACAATTACTGGGAACAAGTGCTCATAGGAACGCTTATTCCTGATATCTGGCCGGTATAATTGTGACACTGATCAGCTGATAAACAAGGAATCACTCGTTTGTCGGCTTATTTTCATACTTTATCAGGATGCAAGATGTACAATTATCATCAGCACATCTCACATTATAATCAGGAATGGGCTACCGATAATCGATAGTAGTGAATGAGGGAAAAATGACTGTGCTAGTGATCATTCCTCCCCAGTCACTTTGCATCAGTCTGTGTAATAGGCTGATGCAAACAAGCGCTGATTAACTTTTCTTTGCGGCCCCTTGAAATAGTGCGACGTGACAATGCAGCCCCCAGACCAAAAAAGGTTGTGCAACCCTGCACTAGAGCTGGTGGTGGAGTCAGCCACCACCTAGCAACCTCCTGTAAAGGGCTGTGTCAGAGTTAGGCTACTTTCACACTAGCGTTCGGGTGTCCGCTTGTGAGTTCCGTTTGAAGGGGTTCACAAGCGGCCCCGAACGCATCCGTACTGCCCCAATGCATTCTGAGTGGACGCGGATCCGCTCAGAATGCATCAGTCTGGCAGCGTTCAGCCTCCGCTCCGCTCAGCAGGCGGACACCTGAACGCTGCTTGCAGAGTTCGGGTGTCCACCTGGCCGTGCGGAGGCAAGCGGATCCGTCCAGACTTACAATGTAATTCAATGGGGACGGATCCGTTTGAAGATGACACCATATGGCTCAATCTTCAAACGGATCCGTCCCCCATTGACTTTCAATGTAAAGTCTGGACGGATCCGTCTGAAGCTACTTTTACACTTAGAAATTTTTCTACAATATAATGCAGACGGATCCGTTCTGAACGGATCCCAAGTCTGCATTATATGAGCGGATCCGTCTGAGCAGACATCAGACGGACCCGCTCTGAACGGTAGTGTGAAAGTAGCCTTAGTTAACTCCGTTACTACCATACAGAACATATGCTGGCAGTATACAAGGCATACAGTCAGGTCCATAAATATTGGGACAACAACACAATTCTAATATTTTTGGCTCTATACACTACCACAATGGATTTGAAAAGAAACAAACAAGATGTGCTTTAACTGCAGACTGTCAGCTTTAGTTTGAGGGTATTTACATCCAAATCAGGTGAACGGTGTAGGAATTACAACAGCTTGCATATGTGCCTCCCACTTGTTAAGAGACCAAAAGTAATGGGACAATTGGCTTCTCAGCTGTTCCATGGCCAGGTGTGTGTTATTCCCTCATTATCCCAATTACAATGAGCAGATAAAAGGTCCAGAATTCATTTCAAGAGTGTTAATTGCATTTGGAATCTGTTGCTGTCAACTCTTTAGATGAGATCCAAAGAGCTGTCACTATCAGTGAAGCAACCCATCATTAGGCTGAAAAAACAAAACAAACCCATCAGAGAGATAGCAAAAACATTAGGCGTGGCCAAAACAACTGTTTGGAACATCCTTAAAAAGAAGGAATGCATCGGTGAGCTGAGCAAAACCAAAAGACCCGGAAGACCACGGAAAACAACTGTGGTGAATGACCGAAATTTTTTTTTCCCTGGTGAAGAAAACACCCTTCACAACAGTTGGCCAGATCGAGAACACTCTCCAGGAGGTAGGTGTATGCGTGTCAAAGTCAACAATCAAGAGTAGACTTCACCAGAGTGAATACAGAGGGTTCACAGCAATATGTAAACCATTGGTGAGCCTCAAAAATAGGAAGGCCAGATTAGAGTTTGCCAAACAACATCTAAAAAAGCCTTCACAGTTCTGGAACACCATCCTATGGACAGATGAGACCATGATCAACTTGTACCAGAGTGATGGGAAGAGAAGAGTATGGAGAAGGAAAGGAACTGCTCATGATCCGAAGCATACCACCTCATCAGTGAAGCATGGTGGTGGTAGTGTCATGGTGTGGGCATGTATGGCTGCCAATGGAACTGGTTCTCTTGTATTTATTGAGGATGTGACTGCTGACAAAAGCAGCAGGGTGAATTCTGAAGTGTTTCAAGCAATATTATCTGCTCATATTCAGCCAAATGCTTTACAGTGCAGATGAACAATGACCCAAAGCATACTGCAAAAGCAACCAAAGAGTATTTTAAGGAAAAAGGCTGGAATATTATGCAATGGCCAAGTTAATCACCTGACCTGAATCCGATTGAGCATGCATTTCACTTGCTGAAGACAAAACTGAAGGGGAAATGCCCCAAGAACAAGCAGGAATTGAAGACAGTTGCAGTAGAGGCCTGGCAGAGCATCACCAGGGATGAAACCCAGCGTCTGGTGATGTCTATGCGTTCCAGACTTCAGGCTATAATTGACTGCAAAGGATTTGCAACCAAGTATTAAAAAGTAGAAGTTTGATTTATGATTATTATTCTGTCCCATTACTTTTGGTCTCTTAACAAGTGGGAGGCACATATGCAAACTGTTGTAATTTAAACACCGTTAACCTGATTTGGATGTAAATACCCTCAAATTAAAGCCGAAAGTCTGCAGTTAAAGCACATCTTGTTTGTTTCATTTCAAATCCATTGTGGTGGTGTATAGAGCCAAAAATGTTAGAATAATGTCAATGTCCCAATATTTATGGACCTGGCTGTAACAATCCTTGATGTGGAAACTGTGTGTTTAGAACCCAGGGGTATTCCTGTTCAGGTTAATGGTGAGCTGTCACTACACATTAAAGAGGACCTTTCACCTGGATATCCTTAATCTAATTATTATCCTACCTTATAGTGCGGCCCCCCCTGATGTCTTGGCACTTTCTTTTTTCTAAAAGAACCCCCCGTTCGTCCGCTGTGGTCCCCGTATCTTTTGGCGCCTCATATGCTAATGACGCGACTCGGTTATACTAGGCGTGGTGGACTTGTATTTCTCCTGGGCGCGGTTATCTTCTCCCTGGCTGCGAGCGCATCCAATCAGAGTGCCCCGCTCTTAGCCAGGGAGAAGGAGCTCAAGTTCTTGCGAGAACTGGAGCTCCTTCTCCCTGGCTAAGAGCGGGGCGCTCTGATTGGATGCGTTCACAGCCAGGGAGAAGATAACCATGACTAGGAGAAATACAAGTCCACGCCTAGTATAACCGAGTCACCTCATTAGCATATGAGGTGCCAAAAGATACGGGGACCACAGCGGATGAACGGGGGGTTCTTTAGAAAAAAGAAAGTGCCAAGACATCAGTGGGGGCTGCACTATAAGGTAGGATAATAATTAGAATAACAATATCCAGGTGAAAGGTCATCTTTAAGTGGTACTCGTAAAGAGGTGGCAATTATGTTACCAGGGACCACTCTGTAAGTGACATGCAAATGCTGGTGACATGAACTCTCTATGCACACAGCTGTGGTCAGTAGTAATTCCTGAGGATGGTAGTGACTCATGGCTCTAAGGCATAAACACACTAGAGGCTGGTGCAACCCCGTGAATAACCATTAGTTGAATCATGGTGGGGTAGGGAATAGCTTCCCTTAAACCCTTAGTGGGACAGAAGGTTCAGGCAAGATCCATCAGACATCTCGGTCCTGATCTTACTTCCTGGAGGATTTGTGGTGTTGCACACCATTCTCCAAGCACGTACAGTCGTGGCCAAAAGTTTTGAGAATGACACAAATATTAGTTTTCACAAAGTTTGCTGCTAAACTGCCTTTAGATCTTTGTTTCAGTTGTTTCTGTGATGTAGTGAAATACACTGCTCAAAAAAATAAAGGGAACACTTAAACAACACAATGTAACTCCAAGTCAATCACACTTCTGTGAAATCAAACTGTCCACTTAGGAGGCAACACTGAGTGACAATCAATTTCACATGCTGTTGTGCAAATGGGATAGACAACAGGTGGAAATTATAGGCAATTAGCAAGACACCCCCAATAAAGGAGTGGTTCTGCAGGTGGTGACCACAGACCATTTCTCAGTTCCTATGCTTCCTGGCTGATGTTTTGGTCATTTTTGAATGCTGGCGGTGCTTTCACTCTAGTGGTAGCATGAGACGGAGTCTACAACCCACACAAGTGGCTCAGGTAGTGAAGCTTATCCAGGATGGCACATCAATGCGAGCTGTGCAAAGAAGGTTTGCTGTGTCTGTCAGCGTAGTGTCCAGAGCATGGAGGCGCTACCAGGAGACAGGCCAGTACATCAGGAGACGTGGAGGAGGCCGTAGGAGGGCAACAACCCAGCAGCAGGACCGCTACCTCCGCCTTTGTGCAAGGAGGAACAGGAGGAGCACTGCCAGAGCCCTGCAAAATGACCTCCAGCAGGCCACAAATGTGCATGTGTCTGCTCAAACAGTCAGAAACAGACTCCATGAGGGTGATATGAGGGCCCGACGTTTGGCATTTGCTAGAGAACACTAAGATTGGCAAATTCGCCACTGGCGCCCTGTGCTCTTCACAGATGAAAGCAGGTTCACACTAAGCACATGTGACAGACGTGACAGAGTCTGGAGACGCCGTGGAGAACGTTCTGCTGCCTGCAACATCCTCCAGCATGACCAGTTTGGTATTGGGTCAGTAATGGTGTGGGGTGGCATTTCTTTGGAGGGCCACACAGCCCTCCATGTGCTCGCCAGAGGTAGCCTGACTGCCATTAGGTACCGACATGAGATCCTCAGACCCCTTGTGAGACCATATGCTAGTGCGGTTGGCCCTGGGTTCCTCCTAATGCAAGACAATGCTAGACCTCATGTGGCTGGAGTGTGTCAGCAGTTCCTGCAAGACGATGGCATTGATGCTATGGACTGGCCCGCCCGTTCCCCAGACCTGAATCCAATTGAGCACATCTGGGACATCATGTCTCGCTCTATCCACCAACGTCACGTTGCACCACAGACTGTCCAGGAGTTGGCAGATGCTTTAGTCCAGGTCTGGGAGGAGATCTCTCAGGAGACCATCCACCACCTCCTCAGGAGCATGCACAGGCGTTGTAGGGAGGTCTTACAGGCACGTGGAGGCCACACACACTACTGATCCTCATTTTGACTTGTTTTAAAGACATTACATCAAAGTTGGATCAGCCTGTAGTGTGTTTTTCCACTTTAATTTCGAGTTTGACTCCAAATCCAGACCTCCATGGGTTGAAAAATTTGATTTCCATTTTTTTATTTTTGTGTGATTTTGTTGTCAGCACATTCAACTATGTAACGAACTAAGTATTTTAGAATAATATTTAATTAACTCAGATCTAGGATGTGTTATTTTTGTGTTAACTTTAATTTTTTGAGCAGTGTATAATTACACCCACTTCATACATTTCAAAGGCTTTTATCGACAATTACATGACATTTATGCAAAGAGTCAGTATTTGCAGTGTTGGCCCTTCTTTTTCAGGACCTCTGCAATTCGACTGGCCATGCTTTCAATCAACTTCTGGGCCAATTCCTGACTGATAGCAACCCATTCTTTCATAATCACTTCTTGGAGTTTGTCAGAATTAGTGGGTTTTTGTTTGTCCACCCGCCTCTTGAGGATTGACCACAAGTTCTCAATGGGATTAAGATCTGGGGAGTTTCCAGGCCATGGACCCAAAATGTCAACGTTTTGGTCCCCGAGCCACTTAGTTATCACTTTTGCCTTATGGCACGGTGCTCCATCGTGCTGGAAAATGCATTGTTCTTCACCAAACTGTTGTTGGATTGTTGGAAGAAGTTGCTGTTAGGGGGTGTTTTGGTACCATTCTTTATTCATGGCTGTGTTTTTGGGCAAAATTGTGAGTGAGCCCACTCCCTTGGATGAGAAGCAACCCCACACATGAATGGTCTCAGGATGCTTTACTGTTGGCATGACACAGGACTGATGGTAGCGCTCACCTTTTCTTCTCCGGACAAGCCTTTTTCCAGATGCCCCAAACAATCGGAAAGAGGCTTCATCGGAGAATATGACTTTGCCCCAGTCCTCAGCAGTCCATTCACCAAACTTTCTGCAGAAGATCAATCTGTCCCTGATGTTTTTTTTGGAGAGAAGTGGCTTCTTTGCTGCCCTTCTTGACACCAGGCCATCTTCCAAAAGTCTTCGCCTCACTGTGCGTGCAGATGTGCTCACACCTGCCTGCTGCCATTCCTGAGCAAGCTCTGCACTGGTGGCACTCCGATCCCGCAGCTGAATCCTCTTTAGGAGACGATCCTGGCGCTTGCTGGACTTTCTTGGATGCCTTGAAGCCTTCTTAACAAGAATTGAACCTCTTTCCTTGGAGTTCTTGATGATCCTATAAATTGTTGATTGAGGTGCAATCTTAGTAGTCACAATATCCTTGCCTGTGAAGCCATTTTTATGCAACGCCATGATGGCTGCACGCGTTTCTTTGCAGGTCACCATGGTTTACAATGGAAGAACAATGATTTCAAGCATCACCCTCCTTTTAACATGTCAAGTCTGCCATTTTAACCCAATCAGCCTGACATAATGATCTCCAGCCTTGTGCTCGTCAACATTCTCACCTGAGTTAACAAGACGATTACTGAAATGATCTCAGCAGGTCCTTTAAAGACAGCAATGAAATGCAGTGGAAAGTTTTTTTGGGGATTAAGTTAATTTTCATGGCAAAGAAAGACTATGCAATTCATCTGATCACTCTTCATAACATTCTGGAGTATATGCAAATTGCTATTATAAAAACTTATAGCAACTTTTCCAATTTCCAATATTTATGTAGTTCTCAAAACTTTTGGCCACGACTGTAGACTGCTGATAACTTAACTTTTCAATGGTTCAATGGCTCTCCTGTAGATTGGTCCACCTTGAGAAACTACCAAGTGTATTGCACCTTTAATAGCAACTGTAACCATTAAGCTTTGTGTACCACTTAAATTCACAATAACCATAAGGAGTGTTGTGCTTTGCTGTGAGAATGAATAAAGTCCCTGACAAACCACTGACCAGTTTGCAGGATATTTTCAGTGCACACTGTCAAAAGGAGATACATCCTGAAAGTGCAAATAGCAAGGCTGCTTCAGAACTCGGCAAACCATGGACAAAAGAAGAAGGCTGGGAAATATTTGAGGCATACAAAGGTATATTATGTCCAGAATACACAAACACGATAATCAAGTAGTAGTTATCCATAAATAATGTGTTTGATAAATCTGCTGAAATTGTTTTCCAAACATTTGATGGGGATATAAGGAGGCCCTAATTTATAAATCTCCAATAAGATTGAATTGTTTAACTACTTAAAGGTATTGTCCATTACTTTAATATCAATGGCCTATCCTTGGGATAGACCATCAATATCTAATAGGCAGAGGTCTGCTGATCAGCTGTTAGGGAGTAGCTGCAGCACAGGAAATAGGAGCCGGAACTACAAAGCTACTGTATACAGAACTGTAAAACAAAAATCGGTCAATATTCAGTGTGACTACCCCTTGCCTTCAAAAAAAATCAAAAAACAAGCCAGTATGTCGACAGAAAAAAAAATTATGACATGCAATGACACAAAATTATCATTTTTGTCTCCGCTCAAAAATCATACTCTGAGCGGACACCGAACGGACCCCACTATAATCTATGGGGTATTTAGGCTCTGTTAGGTCTCAGTTATCTGCAGAATCCTTTCCGTTCTCCTGCTCCTTAACAGAGCCGGAGAACGGAAAGGAGAAACGGTGATGTGAAAGGAGCCTTAAAGTGCTAAAACATGAAAAAATAGCTTATAGATATGTGGTATCACTGCATTAATACCCCTAGAATAATGTTAACATGTTATTTTTATGGCGGAAGTTCTAATGTTGTTTGCATTCCTTCCCTACTAACCGTGGACAGATCTATGTAGTTCTGGTGCCAACTTCCAGCACCAGAGATATGCCTCATCCACACCGTCAGTGTTTTGGTCAGTGATTTCCATCAGTTATTGTGATTGTGAGTCAAAACCAGGTGCGTCTCTAACCACAGAACAGGTGCTGATCTTTCCCTTATACCTTATGTCTGTGGAGGCTCCAATCCTGGTTTTGTCTCCTAATTACTGATGGAAATCACTGACCAAAACATTGACGTGTGAATGAGGCTCTACGCTGAAGCAGCTGAGTGGTGGGGGTGTCGGGTGTCATACCCTGATGAGATATTGATGGCCTGCCCTAAGGATAGGTAAACAATAACAAAATCCTGGAATATCCCTTTAAGTGTCAAATAGACCTGGGCAGTCTGGCCATTTAGGGGTTAAACCCTTGGACCATACATACGGTGTATGGCTAGTTGATGTATGTAGTGAATGTTGCACTGTGGAAGATGTTTCATTCAGATGGAGCGCCAGTATTAATAAATCAACCTCAATGGGATTTAATTGTCAGATTTTAATGCATCACCATAAAGGTATGTTCACACAGCAAAATCCACAGCAGAAAAATCATTTTTTTTGTTTTTTTTCGGCTTCCACATTGACTTCTATGGAATCCAAAATCAAAAACTACATATGTACAAGGTGTGAAACTAGTGTGTGTGAATGGAGTTTCAGCAGTGGAGAATGCCAGTTTTCCGCTGCTTAATCAGTGGTAGATTTTAGCTGTGTGAACATAGCCAGATTGATGTATCTATCACCTTATTTTTGTATTTAATCACCAAAAAATGAAGCTGACTTTCATGTATATGAAAATCCAAAAAGCTTTATTGTAAATATATATGAACAGTACATACATGTATTATAAAACAGGCAGCACAAGGCGGGACACACAGATGAGGAGCAGGACCCAAGGAGAGGCCGGGAGATCAGTGCACGAAAATACAGGGAAAAAGAATACTAGCTGAAAAAGCATACCTCAGAGTCTCATAGCAGCAACGCCCCAAACACAATGCAAAAGAGGCGATTGTAGAGACTGAGGTTAAGATGGAAGGAACACAAAGGAACACAATTAAACATACCCTGAACGGTGCAAAGATCTCTCGGCCAACTCCTGACCCAACGCCGTTTCGCCAGTAGATCTGGCCTTCTTCCGGGGATACGGAAACACATAAAAGCATCTCCCCTATATAGTGCCCACACAGGTGTGTGGAAGATAATTGAGATTGCAGGACTTGAATGACGTCAGCACCAATGGAATTGGAGAACCAGTATTTAAGAGCCAATCAATAAACCCAAAAGCACCTAATGGGGGCAGGACTAAGCTGACAGAGCGAGCATGTGAGCAAGCACATGACCGCAGAGTCAGAGGTGCATCATAAGACACGCCCTGACCATGCCAGGAAAGCCAATCAGTGGCCCATGTAGTCATATGGAGGAAGAACCGGGGGCAGTGCAGTAGGTGCGGCCAAATGTCTGAGTGACAGCGGCACCAACAAAACATGAGGCCTCAAACTCCAAGGGGCGGAGGGATAGTGATGCGGTGATCACGTGACACAGCACGTGACCGTGATGCCACGGGCGCCGCCAAGGCGATGCCCCCCCATTTGCAGTGGCCAGGTACGGGTTGTTTTTATTGTTCTCTATTTGTCGTGACGCCAGTTGCAGAGTGAGCAGGGTACTATCACAGGGCCCTTCCAAGGTGTTATAACGCACGTCCCAGAGAAGGAATGCAAGAGTGGTGTGATTGCCTATAATGTCTCTGTATTGTGATGATAATGGTGTCAACGGTGTCTCCTACCTGGGTACGGCTGGACTCCTGTCTCCTGGCTCACTTGCAATAAACTGAGTGTAGTGATATCAGAACGGCAAAGAAAAAATGGAGCTAGAGGTGCCAGATAATGAAGGTTATAAATATTTTATTATAGCATAACAAACCATAAAAAATTACATACAAAAGATGCAGTAAGACAAGGAACAGAAAGGGGGCAGGGAGGGGGAAGAACGGCGCCACCCTGGGAGGGACACTCCGGTCATGAATGCTGGAATGTATGGGGTCAGCGGGATATATGTAAGGACAATGATAATAACCTACCCGCAGACCAACAGTGTATACATGGTGGAGAGGTGAGTCGCAGAATAACTGCGGAGCCCAACGCGGCCATAAACATAAACATCCGGCCATACAAGTTGAAATTAAACCGGGGAGTAAAATAGCAGATGGGACTCACCAAAAAACAGACCAGGAGTGGAACAACCAGGATGGCGCTACCCCAACGCGCATTGCGGCGTGCCTTCGTCAGGGGTGTAGTGATAGTAGGAGTAATAGAGGAATTTTGCAGCAGAAATGATGTCCAGACCTTTGGTAAAGTTCAAACGTTTCTTTACTGAAGATAACTTGTATCCAAACAGTATGCAGCTTTGGTCCTTGGTCCCAGCAGGTTTTGGCTATCATTGGCAGGAATAGAGGCTTCTGTTTTGAACTGTACCTTCTGCTTTGTGGGGACAGACTAGCTGAGGAGGAATGGCTTCTCCTAGGTCTCCGGACTTGACTCACAGATATATTCTCAGGGGATGCTTTCTTCCTGGAATTCTGGAGGTTGTTTGCAACTTTCTGCTTTTTGTCATCCAGCTGAGCTGCAGGGCTCAGATTGGGAATCAAATCTCAGCATGAGACTTGGTTCTTGCTGTCTTCCCTATACAGTTGAACGAGAACTGGTTCTAACTGTTTTTTTCCTCCCTTGCTGCCGGAAGATGGAAACCTTCACTTCTCTTCAGCAGGG